>NC_064816.1:1770203-1839276 GCF_023721935.1 Panthera uncia | reverse complement strand
GAGAGCCAAAGCATAAGAGACTCTTCAAAACTGAGAACAAACTGAGGTTTGATGGGGGGTGGGAGGGAGGGGAGGGTGGGTGATGGGTATTGAGGAGGGCACCTTTTGGGATGAGCACTGGGTGTTGTATGGAAACCAATTTGACAATAAATTTCATATATTGAAAAATAAAATAAAATTAAATTAAATTAAAAAAAAACTGAGAACAAACTGAGGGTTGATGGGGGGGTGGGAGGGAGGGAAGTGTAGGTGATGGGCATTGAAGAGAGCATCTTTTGGGATGAGCACTGGGTGTTGTATGGAAACCAATTTGACAGTAAATTTCATATATTAAAAAAAAAGAGAAAT
This sequence comes from Panthera uncia, assembly GCF_023721935.1. Taxonomy (NCBI): domain Eukaryota; kingdom Metazoa; phylum Chordata; class Mammalia; order Carnivora; family Felidae; genus Panthera; species Panthera uncia. The sequence goes on along the minus strand of NC_064816.1, from coordinate 1,838,928 downwards.
CACCATCCTACTGTCTGTTGTCATGGTAACAGAAGGATCCTCTGCGGGTGCCTGATCAACTCACCCACCACCAAAGTCCGTCTTCTTGACTGACCAGCACATGCAACCCACCCCATCCTCTCCTCTCACATCTGCTGTTCCTCCTCCCCCCTCACTCTGCTGGGGGCACAGTGGCCTCTGGTGTCCTTCAGATATCCGAGGTCCCCTCCCTCCTTCAGAATGCATTCGTCTCCTGGGGCTGCCATAACACAGCATGAGACAGACATCTGTGGTGTCACAACTGAGGCTGATGGAAGCCTGAGATCAAGATGTCTTGCAAGGTTGGTTCCTTCTGGAGGCTCTGAAGGACAAACTGTCCCAGGCCTCCCTCCCAGCTTCTGGGGGTTGCCCACAACCCTTTGCATTCCTTGAGGGGGTAGATACATCATGCCAATCCCTGCTTCTGTCTCACATGGTCAAGCCCTGTCTTCAGTGCAGGCCTCTGTGTCCAAATCTCCCAGTTTTATAAGGACACCCATCATTGGGTCAAGACCTACCCTGATCCAGTGTGGCCTCATCTTCCTTACATGTGCAAACACCTTATTTTTCTTTTTTTTTAATCTTTTCATGTTTTTATTCATTTTTGAAAGACAGAGCACAAGCAGGGGTGGGACGGGGGGGTGGGGGTGGGGGTGGAACACAGAATCTGAAGCTGGCCCCAGGCTCTGAGCTGTCAGCACAGAGCCCGATGTGGGGCTTGAACCCACGAACCGTGAGCCAAAGTCGGACGCTGAACCAACTGAGCCACCCAGGTGCCCCTGAACTACTTATTTCTAGAGAAGGTTGTATTCTGAGGTTCCACGTGGACATGAAATTTGGGGTGTAAAATACTGAACCCAGAGTGTGTGTGTGTTTGTACTGCATATACCTTGTCATGAATTTATCAACTTCCAGTGTTACCTGAAATTGTTATTTTACTCTTCCACTTTCCTATTCCCACCAACCTCCTAAATATATATCCCTGATATTTTAATTAAATAGAACTTGTATAGCAACAAAATGACACCCTGTTTACTTTTCACTGGTGAGACTTATATATAAAAATGATATTTTATCTATTTACATTTATGGGTTGTCAAATCAGCCTTGCAGTTTTTCATTTAAGACAATTCTTGTCCATATTCTCATACATGCTTAGTCATAGTACCAGCTACATATGACCTCATGGATTTTCTCCTTATGAATCAATTTTTAAAATTCTTATCTATTAAGACTTTTGTGATTAACATGATTGTAGTACATTAATAAGACTAAGATAATGACTTTGTCGATGCCCTGAGCCAAAGACCACCAGGACCACACCTGTAGTCAGAGAGGATCATCCTGGATTAGCGCATCAAATGACCACAACTCATGAAGGAGGGTAGAGGTGTCAGTGTGAGGGGCACACTGTGACATGAGCCACGTGAGGACGTGTTCTGACATGTCACATTCAGACATGTGATGGATGATGTGTGTGGGATGTTCTCCTTTACTCTGGACTGGGTGCTGTCTAATACAGATACCATCAGGAGGTACGTGTAAATTTATCATTGAAAAATTATCATAGTTCTTATCTGTTTTTATTTTTTGAAAATGTTTATTTATTGGTGCACCTGGGTGGCTCAGTTGGTTAAGCATCCCACTTTGGCTCAGGTTATGAACTCATGGGTCTTGAGTTTGAGCCCCCCATGGGGCTGGCTCTCTGTTCTCAGCATGGAGCCTGCTTCCAATTCTCTGTCACCCTCTCTCTCTCTCTGCCACTCCCTTGCTTGCCCTCTCTCAAAAATAATTAATAAATTAAAAAACAATATTTTGAGAGAGAAAAAGAGAGAGCAGGGGAGGGGCAGAGAGAGAGGAAGAGAGAGAATCCCAAGCAGGCTCCACGCTATCAGCAGAGAGCCCACCGTGGGGCTCAATCTCATGAACCATGAAATCACGTCCTCAGCCAAAAGCAAGACCCAGATGCTGAACTGACTGAACCACCCAGGTGCCCACACAGTTCTTATCTAGAAAAAAGAATGCAGTGCAGCTCAAACTATGAATAAAGAGGCAGCCAGCACATCAGCAAGAAGCAGGGAATATTTGGTGAGTTTTATGGACTGGACTCTATTTTCAAGCCTTTTACAGACATGACCATAACATGGTCTTCATGTGCCTCGACACATCACAGACAAGGAAGTGCCTCGTCCGAGGACAGGTGGGTGAATGGTTTCTGCTCAGTGAGAGAATGTCACAGCCCAGTACTGAGTGCCGGGCCGGCTTCCGTGTCTGAGGCTATGACTGCCATTGTTGCTGACTGTGTGAACACTTGACCTGCTGCTTACTCATATCCGGCAGTGTGTTCCTTCCATAAAGGAACTCCACCAACATATATAAATCCAGTTTCCCCTGAGCAAAATCTGTAAGATAGATATTTTTTATCTCCTTGTCTGAGTTGCCTGAGGCCTACAAATGCAGGTGATTTTCCAGAGGACACAAGAGGAAAGGCACTCAGGATGGTCACTGAAACTGAGCCTTCTTTCCCAGATTCTATACTGTCCGGTAATAAATAATGAGCCTCCCTCATGCCCCACACCGTCGGCCCAGAGTGATGTTCCATGCCTATCCAGGCACTGCAGACACTTGCCCACATGGCCTCGTGCTCATGGCCGCCCACCCTCTTGCTCTGCTCGCTCGCCCCCGTGGTGCTCCCCAGGGTCACCCCCTCTTTACATGCACTGACTGTCCTGGGATGTGATCATAATACACGATTATCCTGGGCCCTTCTGTGCACCTGGGTTGGTCACACGAACTGGCTAGCCGCTAAAGGCACACAGAACACGTGCAGAGTCACAGCCTACAGACATCAATGGGCATCCCAGCAAAACTTCTCAGTCAGAATCTGAAGGCACTACAAAGAATAGAACTCCAGCTTCAGAAGGAAAACTGCCACTGGGTATGCAGAAGGGCTAACAACTTATAAGCCAGTTTGACAAAGTATGTCATGGGTCTGCTAAGAAAAAGAGCGTTCCATGGAATATGTCCAGCTTGAACTCTTTTCCACCGGTGATGAAACAGAAGCGTGGTTCTGATCCACAGCTTCCATGCTGTTCTAGTTCAGCGCAGCTATATCTGAGCCTTATTAGTGTGTGGTATCCACGTGACCAGTGGTCGTATCGATTGGTGAACTGAGGACAGCAGAGAGGAAGGCCCATTCTGACAGTGGTTGGAATGACTAGACATAAGCATTCCTCTCTGCAAACACTGTACAGATATCTTGATTTTCCATTTAAACTACCACATTCCTGAACATTCCCTTTACCATTTCCTTCCCCCAGCCCCAGTGGGACTGCTCACCTCACACATCATCTCAGACATGAAGCCCAACTCCACCCGAAATACAACCAGACTCCCACCATGCCCAGGACCAGGGCATCATCCCTGGAGGCCATGTGACACAGAGATAGAAACTGATCTGTGTCCAGTGGGGGCGGACCAACAGAAGCATGAGTGGTCTGCAGGAAAAGGGAAAGGCCTGGCTTATTTTTCCTCCACTGGAAATAAGGAAACACCTCTGAGTGAAGCATTACCAATTACCCATCCTTCATGGGAAGAAACATCCTTTACAGCACAATTTCTAGCTGGGAGGAAGTACAGGTTTCCATTCTGGTATCGATTTTCAAGTAAACATCTAAGAGCTATTTTGGACAACAAACATTGGAAAGATGCCTTTCCAGATATTAGCAGTGTCCTCAAGGCAGTTATGCCCGGAGCTCCATATAAGAACTCATTCCCACCACCACTAGACTCACCTCATCAGCCACACTGTTTCTTCTAGTCGTTCACAGACAAGTAGGGAAGATGCGTGTCTGCCTCCTCCTCCCATATTTTTGAGCAGGACAGTCACAGCCCAGCTGATGACAGACCATCAGAGCTCCGCCGTTGAGAGGTGGTCATAGACCAGCCAATGAGAAGGCACCATCTTCAAACCCCCAGTTCGTCCCAACGGACTTTATCTTTACCACAACCCCTCCCAACTCTCCCCATTTCCTGTAAAAGAGCATCCTCTCCTTTCTTCTCTGAACTTGCCCATGGATCGGCCATTCCTTGCCTGTCCTGATTTGCAATCCTTGCTATTCCCAATAAACTCGTTTTTGCTTGTAAAATAATAGACACTTAAAATTAACCTCACTTTGGGGTCAGAAACCGCACCCGTTAGAAGTGTGCTTTCAGTCCTACTCCTGTGCGGACTCAGACTCTTCCTACCTGGACCTGTGCAGGCCTTTGGATCATGGCCTTTTGAAACCAGCCAGTTTGCAGGAAACTGTGGTTTTTAGGAGTTTTAGGAGATCCCAGTCATCGGATGCCTTGAGGAAAGAGACCACATTCGGATCCAGACAAACCTCCTCAGGACTGCGGATCGCCGACACGTCTCCTTTTGATTGGTGGCATTTTACACGTCACTCTTCTGAACAATGAAGACTTTTCATAGTTTACTGATAGGTCTTTTAAATAGGATGGAAGTGGTAAATATTCGCTTGGGTGTGCTATCGGAAATCTTTTTTGTTTTTTAAATAACATTGTATCATTTTTTTAAAACTATCTTGACAGCCACTATGGGGATCGAACCCACAACTCTAAGTGCAAGAGTTGCCCACTCCACTGAGCCAGCCAGCCTGCAAGACCTTTTTTAAAAGGTACTACGGGAGCAATGCTTTCCCTTTCACATCCAGCCCAGTAGTATGAGTTACAAACTGCCACTCGGCCATATGCCTTAGCCACGGGCAAAACCAAAAACATTTAGCCCGATAGTTGATATGCACTTGGGGTACCTCAGGACTCTGGAATATTATGGAAACAATGAGGTGTTTTTATCTCCAATGGGGATAAAACTGAAGAGGTTCCTATGTCCAAAATTTATCAGATGCTATATTTTGGCCAGCTGATCTGGCTGATATTAGGGGTACTAGGCACCCCAGGTATTATGTCCTGGGGGCCAGAGGAAAGCACCTCATAAGGATTTCCACCACAATCACTGCTCATGGAAACAAACGGGCAAACCTGAGTCATGGTCCAAAGGGATGTCCTTTGAAGTCACAACTTGACACAAAATTGACTGACACCAAAAATTAGTCCAAAAAAGGAACAATATTGGAAGTTTACCAATTTTCCATTCAATAAAAAGAGAGAACTCGGGGCACCTGGGTGACTCAGGCAGTTAAACATCTGACTCTTGACTTCCACTCAGGTCATGATCTTGCAATTCGTGGGATCAAGCCCTGCATCGGGTTGCATGTGGACAGTGTGGAGCCTGCTTGGAATTCTCTCTGCCCCTCCCCCACTCTCTCAAAACAAATAAATAAACAACAAAAAAAAGAGAACTGATGTGAAAATATATCCTTTAATAATAAGGATTGAATAGAAGAGTTGGTACTGACTCAGGAAATTGCAGTATCTGCAACAGAGAACAGAACTTTCAACAATAGAAGTCTACATGTTGTGATCATATACTAGAAACATTCTGCAAGGTGAAATTAAAGAAATCTTTTTCTATAATTATATAAAGTTGTACACACACTGCCACACACACACACACACACACTCTCTTTTCTCACTCTTGGGTCTGAGATATATACTAATGGAAAGGAGACATGTTGTGCATAACAGTGTGATTACTTGAAATCTGAGACAACAACATCTATGTTGTACAGATGCAGAGGAGAAAGAAGGCCACTTAAAACCAGTAGCATTCATATCAGTGACATGAACTAGGAATTCATACATTTGGGATCCCCATTAAGGAAGAGACACTTTGAAAGACAAAGTCATATTCATAACAATGAAAAGATTTCTGTCCTGCCGGAATTTTTGTGAACAAAATACATCAAGTTCTATACCTGATGTTTTCCCAAAATCTTGTTTGTTCAGGGTCATCTCCAGTGTGTTGGCTCACATTCCCAATAAAATTTTAAGGGAGAATAAATGCTTTCCCACAGTGTGTCTGTGCTCACAGATTCCTGGGATACCTGAAGGCTTTTCCACGGTGCTGAAGTTCACAGGGTTTCACGTCACTGTGCTTGCCCGTGTGTGTGTCCTTGAAGGGAAGAGAGACAAACGAAGGCTTTCCCACAGAGCAGACATTTACGAAGTTTCCCCAGTGTGTGTTCTCACATGTACCTGCAGATGTGTGTGATCCCAGGAGGCCACGCTGCTTATTCAGAGTTTCACTGCACTGTGCATGTTCGAGTGACGTTTGAAATGTTCACGCTTCTGGAAAGTTTGTCCACACTCCTTAAAATCATGGTGTCTCTCCCCAGTGTGTGTCCACGTGTGTGTTTCCAGGTGTGATGGACACTTGAGGGCCCTCCCACACTGCGGACATTCATAGGGTCACTTTCTAGTGTGTGTCCTAATGTGTACTCGCAGGTTCTCAGAGGAGGTGAAGGCTTTCTCGCAGTGCTGACATTTATAGGGCCTCTCCCCAGTGTGTGTCCGCACATGTATTTGTAGGTCTCTGTGATACCTGAAGGCTTTCCCACACTCCTCGCATTCATAGGGTTTCACTACATTGTGAGTGGTCATGTGACGTTGAAAAGGTCGATGCTTCCGGAAGGTTTCCCCACACTCCTTACATTCCAAGTGTCCATCCCCTGAGTGTCTTCTCGCAGTATGTAGTACGAGGGTGTGGTGTCGAATGAAGGCTTTTCCACAGTGCTGACATTTATAGGGTCTCTCCCCAGTGTGTGTCCTCACATGAGCTTGCAGACTTGAGTTGTACCTGAAGGTTTTCCCACACTCCTGACATTCGTAGGGTCTCTCCCCCGTGTGTGTCCGCATATGTTCTCGCAGATTTCCAAGATATCTGAAGGCTTTCCCACATTGCTGACATTCAAAGGGTCTTTCCCCCGTGTGTGTCCTCATATGGATTCGCAGATCTGTCTGATCCCGGAAGGCTCTGCCACACTGCTTACATTCACAGGGTTTCACCATACTGTGCATGGTCATGTGCCGATTAAAATGTCCACAATTCCAAAAAGATTTCCCACATTCCTTACATTCATAGGGTCTGTCCCCTGTGTGTGTTCTCACATGTCTTACAAGGGAACTGCGACCAGAGAAGGCTTTCCCACAGTGCTGACATTCATAGGACTTCTCCCCAGTGTGTGTTTTCTTATGTGTCCGCAAGCTTGACTTATACCTGAAGACTTTCCCACACACGTCACATGCAGGGACTCTCTTTCCACAGTCACCTCGCACATGACCCTGAAAGGAAGACGTGCGAGTGAAAGCTTTTCCACATTTCTTGCACTCTAGAGATTTTTTACTACTGAGCCTCTTCGATGTCTTAGATACTCTCCCAGTGTCCTGACTTTCATCGGGTTCCTCTATAAGGTCTGTGTCCGTGTGAGTGCTGAGGCTCACGACGCAGCTGCAGGCTAGCCCACACTCCTCACCGGGACTAGGTTTGAGTCCTGGGTGAGATCCTCTTGGCTTCCCAAGGAAGGAACCATCTGCGAAGGCTTCTCTACGCTTAGCATGTTGACAGGATTTGCCTCTAGTAGGATAACCCTCATGCACAGTAAGACTTGTAATCGGGTTCAGGGTTTCTCCACATGGATCTCCTTCAATACGTTCACAGACACTCTCCACCAAAGGACTTCTGTTCAAAATAGGAAGGCACATGGTTAGGGAATAATGCTTATAAGCGATCTCTTTATTAATTAATGATATATTGATGTTTGTTAATCATTATTGGACTACCTAATGGCCATTGTCAATGAATGGGTATGTTTGTGGCACTGTCTCCATGCTTACAAAGTGGTACAAGCTTACTGCTCTGGCTAAGGACTCAAACAAAGTCATAACTTTCTGGGCTTCTTACATGTAGTTTTCCCTGATCATTCTTCCCAACTGAATTGTTTTATAGATGATCAATATCTACAATGCATTTATAAAAACTTTGTCTTGTGGGGCGCCTGGGTGGCTCAGTCGGTTAAGCATCCAACTTCAGCTCGGGTCACGATCCCACAGTTTTTTGGTTTGAGCCTCGTGTCGGGCTGTGCTGACAGCTCAGAGCCTGGAGCCTACTTTGGATTCCGTGTCTCCCTCTCTCTCTGTTCCTCCCCCACTCATGCTTTGTCTCTCTCTCTCTCAAAAATAAACATTAAAAAAAAATTAAAAAAAACAAAAACCTCTGTCTTGTGAAAATTCCGACTGCACAATTGTTGTGCTAGGTTTACAGCTGTTCTTTAATTTCTAGTCTCATAACCGCCAACATCCCCGTTCCTCCCATGCAAGTGTCAGTCACCTTGAATGCCCTTCCTGGGTTTGCAGGTGATCTCCTCTGCTACAAAATGTCTGCTTTTCTCCAAAAACAGAACACGAATCTTTTCTTGTAAATATTCCTGTTTTGTCTTCTCCCAGTGGCTCATTCAGCAAAATGCTCCACTGAAGCCTTGATGCACTTGTGTTACCTTGACTTCGACAACCTGCAAGAATTAGTAGCGTAATTTAATTTCTTGGGAATGGTCGATGTTTCAAGATAAGAAACAGACCTTACATCGACTTCCAGTCACATACTGATCCCAAAATGTAAATGAAGTTCGTCAGGAAGAACGGACACATGACCACAGAAAAATTCTGGGGACCCTAGTGGTTTGGGGCTTTGCCATTAAGAAGAGTGTATGAAATGGCAGCCTCTTTACTCAGCAATACTTCAAAATACATGGAGACCAATGTGGAGATAAGTATTATCAGATTATTATCAGATACTAACTAGGCAAGATACACACAGCCACCCCTACCCCTACAAGAGGAACACAAAAGGCTCACTTTGAGGGTGAGAATGGATGAAAAGTCTGGCAGGGAAGCCAAGTGAATGACAAACATCATCTTCTCAAAGAAAGACTGAGTCACCTTTCTAATGGACGTGTCCAAATGCTTTTCCCTTCTCTGGCACCTGGTGCACCCGAGGGTTGCTGGTCTGTCCTGAAGGCACAGAGGCCCTTGGTGAAGCCTTCTGCACTGTCCCAGTTGCCAACGGGAGGTCGGGTGGTGTGTGTGGCTACTGCCCTGCCCCTGGAGAACAGCTCAGCAGGGGGCAGTATTTGAAGGGCATCAAGCAATTTGGAAGATGGATTCATAGTCTTCAAGGTCACTGCTAATGGATACCTGTGTTTTGTTTTGTTTTTAGTGGAAGCATATTGATCTACACTATTGTCAGTTGTACAACATACAACTATATGTTGGACAATTATATACATTAAAAAGTGCTCACCATAATAAGTGTAATTACTGTCACTATACAAAATTACTATAAAATTATTGACCATATTCTCGGTGCTCTACTTTTCCTTCCTTCCTTATTTATTCAATAAGTGCAAATCTGTTCTCAATCCCCTCCATGATTTCACCTGTCTCTCCATCCCCTTCCAATCTCACAAACACCATCTTATTCTCTATAGTTCTAAGTCTATCCTTATTTTTTGCTGTTTGTTCTTTCATTATGTTCTTTAGATTTCACATATAAAAGACAGTGTTTGTCTTTCTGTCTTATTTACTTGGAATAATACCCTCTAGATCCATCCAAGTTGTCACAAATTGCAAGACTTCATCCATTTCATATTGCTGAGTGATAGTCCCTTGTATGTAGATACCACATCTTCACTATCCATTCATCTGTTGATGGACACCTGCATTGTTTCCATATCTTGAGAATAGTGACTAATGCCACAAAGAATGTGGGGGTGCATGTATCTTACTGTCCTGGTTTTTCCTTTGGTGAACTACCCAGAAATGCAATTATGGACCATATGGTACTTATGTTTAGCTTTTTGTGGAAGCTCCATACTGTTTTCCAACGTGGCTGCACCAGTTTAAATCCCACCAACAATGATGAGTTTCCTTTTCTCCACATCCTCACCAATACTTGTGATATCCTGTGTTTTTTGAAGGTAGCCATTCTGGCTGCTTTAAGGTGACAGCTCATTGTGGTTTTGATTTGCATTTCTCTGAGGATAAGTGCTATTGAGCAGCTTTTCATGTGCTAAGTGGCCAACTCTATATCTCCTTTAGGAAAATGTCTGTTATGTTCCTCATCCCATTTTTTATTTTTCCTTTTGTTTCCCTTACCTGAAGGGAGAAATCCACAAAAATATTGCCAAGGCTGATGACGTCCATGAGTTTATCTCCTCTGTTTTGTCTTAAGAGATACGTGAGTTCAAGTCTTACACATAAGTATCTAATCCATATTGAGTTTACTTTTGTGTGAGATGATGTAAGAAGGTGGTCGAGCCTTACTTTTGCAGGTAGCTGTCTCATTTTTCTAACACCATTTATTGAAGAGACAGTCTTTTTCCCATTGTATATAATCAGCTCCTTTTTTTGTGGATGATTTGACCATATAAGCATGGGTTTATTTCTGGACTCTCTTCTGTTCTCTTGATCTATAGGTCTCTTTTCATGCCAGTACGATACTGTTTTGTTTCGTATAGTTTTGTAGTATAGTTTGAAATCTGGGACTGTTGTATCTTCAGCTTTGGTATGCTTTCTTTCTCAGCATTGCTTTAGTTATTTGGAATCTTTACTGTTTCAATAAAAATTTTATAATTTTTGCTCTAGTTCTTTGAAAAATATTATTAGTATGTCAATAGGGATTGCATTGAATATGTAGAGTGCTTTTCATAGTATGGGCATTTTTAACAATATTAACCCTTACAATCCATGACAATGGTATATCTTTCCACTTATTGTGTCCTTTTCAATTCATTCATTAAATGTCTTATACTTTCAGAGTACAGGCCTTTCAACTTCATTGAGTACCTTTATTCACTATATTTTCTTGTTTTTGAAGGAACTGAACATGAGATTGCTTTCTTAATTCCTCTTTCTGCCATTTTGTTATTATAGAAAAACAACAGACTTAGGTATTATTACTTTTGTATCTTTCAATGATTCTAGTTCTAATAGTACTTGGTGAAGTTTCAAGGATTTTCTATAAATAGTTTCAAATCATCTGCAAATATTGACCATATTTTCATCTTCCTTAACGGTTTGCATATTTCTTAATCTTGTCTGACTTGTTTGGTTAGGACTTCCAGTACTATGTTAAATCAAAGTGGTGAGAGTGGACATCGTTTTTTGTTCCTGATCATAGAGGAAAAACTTTTGGCTCTTGACCACTGAGTATGGTAGCTATGGGTTTGTCATATGTGGCCTATATTCTGTTGAGGTATATTCCCTGTATACACACTTTTTGAGAGTTTTTATGAGGAATGGAGGTTCAATTTTGTCCAAAGATTTTCTACATCTATGGAGATGATCACATGATTTTTAATAATTTATCTCATTAGTGTGGTGTATCATATGTTGATGGATATGCTTATGTTAAATCCTTGCATCCATGGAATAAATCCCTCTTGATTGTGGTGAATGCTCCTTTGAATATATTTTGAATTCAGTTTGCTAACATTTTGTTTTATATTTGACATCTATGTTCAACAGGGATATTCCTGTGTAACTTTTTTTCTCTTTGTAGTGACTTTGTCTGGTTTTGGTATCAGGGTAATGCTGGCCTTATGGAATGAACTTGCAAGTATTCTTTCCGCCTCTATTTTTGAGAATAGTTTGAGTAGGATAGGTATAACTCTTCTTTATATGTTTGGTAGAATGTACCTGTGAGGCCATCTGGATGGTTCTGGATTTTTCCTAGGAGTTGTTTCACTAGTAATTCAATTTTGTTTCTTGTAATGGATCGATTTACATTTTTTATTACGTCTTGATCTAGCCTTGGCAGATTACAGTTTCTAAAAACTTGTCTATTTCTTCTAGCTTGTGCAGTTTGTTGGCAAACAATTTCTCATGCTAATCTATTTTAGTCCATTGTATTTTTGTGGTGTTGATTGCAAGTTTTCTTTCTAGTTTCATTAGTTTCGTTTCTAATTTTGAGCCTTCTCTCTTGTTTTCTTGATTACTTTCACCAGATATTGTCAATTTTATCTTTTCAAAGAACCAGCTCTTCTTGCAATTGATCTATTTTTAAATCTCCATTTCATGTATTTCTGCTCTGTTCGCTATGATTTTGGCTTTGCTTGTTCTTTTTCTAGTTACTCTAGGTGCAATGGTAGAATGTTTGAGATTTTTCTTGTTTCCTGACGTAGGCTTGTGTCACTATACACTTCCCTCTTCAAACTGCTTATGCTACACATGCCAAAAATCTTCCATCACTGCATTCATTCAGTGAATACCTGGAGGTATTTAACAACTTCACTTTAATTTCTTTGTTGTTTAGTAACATTCTGTTTAGGCTCCATGCGTTGGAGCTTCCTTCTGTTTTCTTGTACTTGACTTGTACTTTCATACTGCTATGCATGGAAAACATGCTTGGTATGGTTTCAGTCTTCTTAAATTTACTGCAACTTGTAAAATTTTGGGCCTAACCTATGGTCTATCCTGCAGAATGTTCCATGCAGACTTGAAAAGAATGTGTATTCCACTGATTGGGATGGACTGTCCTGTATACATCTATTAAGTCCATCTGGTCTGATGTGTCATTGAAATCCATTCTTTCCTTACTGATTATTAGTCTAGACGTTCTATGCATTCACATTAGTGGAGTGTTAAATTCTCTTACAATTACTGTACTACTGTCATTTTCTGCCTTTGTATTTAGTAATGTTTGCTTTATATATTGAGGTGTTCCTGTCAGATGCATAGATATATGCAATTGTTATACGCCCCCTGTTGGATTAATCTGTTTGTCATCGTGTCATGGCCTTTGTCTATTACAGTCTTTGTTTTGAAGTCTGCTTTATCTCATAGAAGTATTTCTACCTCTGCTTTTCCCCCCACTTCCATTTGCATGGAAAATCTATTTCCATCTGCTTGACTTTCAGTCTGTGTCCACTGGGTGACAGTGACTCCCTTGCAGGCAGAATATACATGGGTCTTTTCTTCTTATTCATTCAGTCACTGTAGATCTTTTGATTGGAGCCTTCAGTCCACCTACACTGAAAGTAACTATTGAGAGGCATGTACTTCTAGCTATTTCGTTCAATGTTTTCTAAGTGCTTTCATAGTTCTTCTCTGTTCCTTTCTACTCATGCTCTCTCCTCGTGTGATCTGACAACTTTCCCTAATGTTTTGCTTGTGTACCTTTCACTATTTTCTGTGCATGGATTATAGGGTTTTGGTTTATGGTCACCATGAGGTTCATATGTAATATCTTATGCATACAGCAGTATGTATTACATTAATAATTGCTTATTTGAACACATTCTAAAACACATTTATACTCCCCCACATTTTATGGGTATGATGTCATACTTCATGTCTTTTTTTCCCCAAGGGTTCACACCAATGAATGTGGGGCTTGAACTTATGACTCTGAGATGAAGAGTCACACACTCTACTGACTGAGCCAGCCAGGAACCACATATTTCACATCTTTTCTTGTGTATCCCTTGAGTAACCTCAAGATACAACTTTTGAGTTTACTACTTTTGAGTTTTACCTTCATACTAATTCTGTAAGTGATTGATTTACTATCTTTACCACACATTTGCTTCTACCAGGAATTAAAAAAAATTTTTTTAATGTTTATTTATTTTGAGAGAGAGACAGAGTGTGAGCAGAGGAGGGGCAGAGAGAGAGGGAGACACAGAACCCAAAGCAGGCTCCAGGCTCTGAGCAGTCAGCACAAAGCCTGACATGGGGCTCGGACCCAGGAACTGTGAGAATAGGACCTGAGCTGAAATTGGATGCTTGACTAAGCTGCCCAGGTGCCCCTCTACCAGCAATTTTGTTTTTCCTTTCATACTTTTCATGCTTCTACTTATGGCCTTTTCTTTTCCACTTAAAAGAAGTCCTTTGAGATTTCTTGTAAAGCTGGGTTAATGGTGATGAAGATCTTTAATTATTTTTCTCTGGGAAGCTCTGTCTCTTTCAATTCTGAATGATTAACTTTGCCTGGTAGAATATCCTTGGTCATAGTTATTTCCTTTTGGCCCTTCGAAAGTATTATGGCACTCCCCACTGACTTGCCATGTTTCTGCTAAAAAAATCAGCTGACAGCCTTACGAAATCTCCCTTAGAGTTTACAGTTTGCTTTTCTCTTTCTTCTTAGACCTTATCTCCTTAGTTTTAAGTTTTTTCCCGTTTTATTATAAGTCTTGGCGTGAACCTCCTTTGGTTCATCCTGTTTCAGCTTGCTGTCCTTCCTGGATCTGGATATCTGTTCCCATCTCCTGATTAGGGAAACCCTCACCTTTTGTTTCTTCTAGTAAGTTTCTGCCCTTTTCTCTCTCTTCCCCTCCTTAGACTTCTCTAATAAAATGTTATTCCCCCTGACATGGTATAGTGTGGGGCAGTTAGTTAGACATGAGTGAGGAGGGATAAAACAGATCTGGCCACAACCTCAGAGCCACCCCTACGTGGGGCGTGGCGGGGGGTGGGGCTAACAGCCACACCTACAGAGCCACCTCTAAGGGCTACCAAAACAGGAAAGGCCTAGCCACCGAGCTGGCTCAAAAGCCACAAAGGGGGGCGCCTGGGTGGCGCAGTCGGTTAAGCGTCCGACTTCAGCCAGGTCACGATCTCGCGGTCCGTGAGTTCGAGCCCCGCGTCAGGCTCTGGGCTGATGGCTCGGAGCCTGGAGCCTGTTTCCGATTCTGTGTCTCCCTCTCTCTCTGCCCCTCCCCCGTTCATGCTCTGTCTCTCTCTGTCCCAAAAATAAAATAAAAAATGTTGAAAAAAAAAATTTTAAAAAAAAGCCACAAAGGTGTGTATGAGGGAGGTGTGTGTGAGGGGTGTGTATGAGGGAGCCTCAGTGGCTCAGTCTGTTTAGCATGACTCTTGATTTTGGCTCAAGTCATGATACCAGGGCCATGGGATCAGGCCCTGCTTTGGACTCTGTGCTTAGCGTGTAGCCTGAGAATTCCCTCTCTCTCTCTCTCTCTCTCCTCTCCCTTTGCCCCATCCTCTGCTTGCATACTCTCTCTCTCTAAAAAAAAAAAAAATTCAAAAACAAAAAGCCACATTGGGACTTTCAAGAGCTGAGCCATGTGCAGAAAGAGTGCAACTTACTCTTAAGGTTACAGCAAAAGCTCATAAAACTCATAAATAGCAAAAACTCATAAATAGACAATATATAAATCTGTACAATTCTAACAGAATGAATCATGAACAGGCACAGAAGCCCAAATATTCTACAACCACCATTTTGCCAGTCAAAATGTCAACCAAAGGCAAATTTACACGTACACGAAGCAGGCTTCAAAGGAGAGCATCCTGGGGCCACTGCCCCTCTTACTCCAGCAGTGGCCCCTTTTCTCTAATGGAAAGCGCAATGACTACGCATATCTACTCAAGCCACCCCAGCTCCCCATTCTGGTACAGGTCTCCGATTCTTTGGTGCATCCAGGACAAGAACCAAGCAGCCCAGTAGTGACAGAGGTCCCGGAACCTGTCCTCACTTATTTGTCAGTATTGTTCTTTTGCTGTTCATCCTGGTGGCTTCTCACTAGCGCATCTTCCAGATGACTGATCTGTGTTTAACATCCTCTTACCTCCTGCAGATTCCATCTGGCGTTTTTCAGGCCAGTTATGGAAACTCTGAGCTGTGACTGGTTTTTGTTTACAGCTTCTATCTTCTTGTTGAAGGTCTGTGTTTCTACACTCTTCTCTCAAGACTGGTGAGGATCTGCAGGACCATGACTTTGAACTCTGTCTCTGGTAGGTCTCTTATCTCCATATCATGTAGCTCATTTTCAGTGGTTTTGTCCTGTTGTTTCCTTTACAACATATTTGTTTGTCTCCTCCCTGTGCTGGCATGTAGCAAGTCGGCAACATTTCTTGGTCTTAAAACTAGTGGCCTTGGAGTCCCTGGTGGCTTGCTCAGTTGGTTAAGCACCCGACTCTGGGTTTCAGCTCAGGTCATGATCTCACGGTTCGTGAGATCAAGTCCACATTGCTCTCTGTGCTGACGGTGCGGAGCCTCCTTGGGATTCTCTCTCTCCCTGTCCCCCACTCTCATGAGTAGTGTCTACACACACTCTCTCTCCCTCTCAAAATAAATAAACTTAAAAAACAGGGTAATAAACAACCAATTTAACACATAAAACTATGCTTTTGTGGAAAAGCTATATGACTCCAGATAGGTTTCATGAATGCTTGGACCAACTCTGTCCTTCTTCCAATGTATTCCCATTCCTCCGGCCCAGTAAGAATAGCCAATTGTAAGAAATATTTCTTCCCTAAATGACTAGTGAAGGTATGGAGCCATCCTTACCCACAGCAGACAGGTTCCTGCAGGTCTCCAGCATCACATCTCTGTAGAGCTTCCTCTGACCACGATTCAGCAAAGCCCACTCTTCCGGGGTGAAGTTCACAGCCACATCCTCAAAGACCACAGAGGCCTGAAACATACCACACACTCTATTGCAGCAAAGCTCCATCTACACCCACATGTGTGGGAGAATAAAGGGTGACGGGCAGGGAGCTGACTCCATTCCTAGGACCCCTGAGTCACAACAGAGGGTGAGGACAACAGCTGACATGGACTTACACACACCCAATTTACTGGGCTATTTACACTGAGACAGATCTGAGCAGACCAGTACTGTACAGACTGAAAAGTGAAATATTCGCTCGGACCACACACAGACTGGAGGACACACGCTTGGCTTGCTCTGAGACGATTGTGCCTCGTCATCAGCTCCAAGAACTGGAACCAGAATGTCAGGATGCTGTGGACACTTAGATTCCAGGGCTGCTTGATGGGAGCAGCTCTCGCCCTGGAAGGAACAAGGACACGAAGCCTGGTGGAGTCCCCTCTCTTCCGACAGAGGCAGACACGACCCTTTCCCCGGATTAGGTGGGCTCTGGGCACGGACACAGGCCAGGGCCCGTGCACCTGGCACACCTGATGTGTAAGACGAGTCCGGGGCCTTAAGAAACATGGAAGTCAGCAGGGCCACTCAAACTTTTAACCCAGGGCCCAGAATTCAAGGAAAAGGGCACCAGAAGGAAGAGTCCCTGAGGGATTGATGGGGACACAGCCACCGCTCACGTTAACACAGGAGGAAGAATCACAGTGTATGGACCGTTTTTAGGCAACAGGCCTGAGTGATGGAAAGATACGCAGCAAAGGGCACAGTGAGCACACAGCTGAATGCACACGGGCTCCTGAGTGACCTGCCTCGAAATGGCCACAGGCCCTAACTAACCCCTGCATACTTACAACCGGGCACAGGTCCCACACAGGGAGCATTCCAAAGGTTCTCATGCTCCCTCGTGACCCCATAACTGTAGCCCCCAGCACCACCTCCCGGCAGACGGTCTCTTCTTTGCCGTCCTGCCCGCTGCTCCCTTGCAGGGTATTCAGTAAACTTCTATCTCCTCTGTTCTGCCTTGGGGGGAATTCTCTCACCCCCTGAGCTGCGGGCCTCCCCCTGATCGGGTCACCCCATATTTGTTGCCCTTCACAGGGACCCTCTGCTGTACTCGGTCTCTCCTGGGATTTCCTAGGAATTTCTTGGGAGTTTCCCTTGGTGGCCTGACTCTAGTGTTCTCTGGGCACCTGACAACCTCCACCTGAGAGGTTCCTCCTTGGTGAGGATCCCAAGTCCCAGGGGGCGTCTATGGGGCACCCCTTGCCCAACAGGATGAGGGATTTCCCCTCTTGCCCTTCAGGGGGGATCCTTGACTCCTTCTCCTTTCTTTTCGCCCTTTGGCAGGTACAACCATATTACTCACCAGGCAGCCAAAGGTCTCTATCCAAGGGGTCCCTGGTATGGTCTATGGGTCTGAGGGTGAACAAGGTCAGACCATTCGGGCCTGTACGGGCGAATGACCCCTTTCCTCTCCTCTCCACTCTGTTCCCAAGGTCTATTCCCAACGAGTGGCAAATATGGCAATGGCAGCTTGGCCGTGGTGAATCCGCACATGTGAAGGACTCAGCTGGGACCCTTCCTGATGCTGGCTGAGTCTCGGCAGCCTTGCTTCTGTCAGATTCCCCCCTTAACTCCTTAGTTCCCATGTATGCAGCTGCCATCTTGACCTACAAGCAAACACATTCCTACACATCTGAGTGCTGAGTCCTCCCCTCCTTTTTGCTTAAGTACAATGAGAATCTGTTCTCCTTGTAACAAGACACCATTGGACACATTGGTTATTTCACCAAAGATTTGACAGGAATGTCGGATGTGAGACAGACCTGCATAGACCCAGAACTAACCAGACAGCTTGAAGGAATTAAGGTGGACTTTGTGGAGCCAATCAACCCCCCTGGAAATATTGGCCTGATGCCTTGCTGACAGTGTTCCCAGCAGCCTTACCAGGTGAGTCAAGTCAACTCCTGGCAGGTGCCAGAAACCTCAGGATAGTTTGGGGACCTTGAGAAGAAGAAATCACATAAATCTACAGGTCTTGCAGACAAGTCTGATGACAAATATTTGGCTTGTCTTCTGGCCTCGAGGGGCTATTAAAAGTTCAGTCTAGAGGGGCACCTGGGTGGCTCAGTCGGTTAAGCGTCCAACTTCGGCTCAGGTCATGATCTCACGGTCCGTGAGTTCAAGCCCCGTGTCAGTGTCTGTGCTGACAGCTCAGAGCCTGGAGCCTGCTTCAGATTCTAAGTCTCCCCCTCTCTCTCTGATCCTCCCTTGTTCATGCTCTGTCTCTCTTTGTCTCAAAAATAAACATTTAAATAAATAAATAAAGTTTTTTTAAAAAGTTCGATCTAGAGATTCCTTATGAAAATTTTGAGCAAAGCAAGCTTTTTAAAAAACTTATATGGCCAATCACTGTTCTTGCTGAGCGTTTGTAAATAACTAGGCCATTTTGTTAAAACTGGACCTGTTTTACAAACAAATCGGTCTTGATTTGGCTATCTCTAGAAATAAGAGTGAATGCAAAGAGAAAATAATTATGTTTTCAAAACAACATCTTTGTAGATACTGGGTTTTTGGTACTATTTCTTATAAACCAGACCAGGTTTTGAATTCTTCTGGTTTCCTCAAATATCTGGCTAGAACTCTCCAAACTAAGGTTTCATATCTTCCTTTCTCATGACTTAAAATCATTAAAAGTTAAAACTGCTGTTTTTATTAAAATTCTGAATACCAACGCTAGACAACTTGATGTGAACTTCAGAGAGATTGCCACAATAACTCATGTACAGAGAATCGTCATGCTTGTTACTCTGTTTGGATAAGAACAGAACCCCAGGGACACAGCATTATTTGAACAGGTGGAAAATGGGAAGGACTCCCCAACAACTGCATGACTCAACTGTCACCTTGACCAATTCTGCATGGCTGTGATAAGAAATTCACTCCTTAAATGCTTGAACATATCCCACTCCATGTGATTAACTATGGACTTACAGAAATAAGGGATGCCCTCATTTTCCTTATATTGGATTGCATGGTGCAGGTTGGGACGTCCTTATCTCCGGGGAGAGGTAGCTCCCATTTGCCAGCAATTCCTCATAATTAGGATATTGTTAAGGTTAGACATCAGGCATTGAAGGCTTATTAATGGGACTCTCCTGT
The DNA here is from genome assembly GCF_023721935.1 of Panthera uncia. Classification (NCBI taxonomy): domain Eukaryota; kingdom Metazoa; phylum Chordata; class Mammalia; order Carnivora; family Felidae; genus Panthera; species Panthera uncia. The sequence goes on along the minus strand of NC_064816.1, from coordinate 1,819,381 downwards.
AACCATATTTCTCCTGGAAAACCTCTATGGATTTAAAATTACAAATAGAGGTTTTAGCCAGGCATACAACAGCCATCTTTAACCAAGCCCAACACACAGTCACCCACAAACTGAGAAGGTGACCCTCCAATACCCAATGGCCTGATATCCTGCAGCAGCTCAAAAAGGAACCTATGCTTTCATTAAAACAGAGTGCCATGTATGCGCTCCAGATTACCCCAATAACGTAACAGGCGCGCTGACAGATACAAATCCTCATGTCGGTGCTTGAAAGGATCCCTCCCTCTCCTTTAATGACTGGCGAAACTCCTGGACTGGAGGAAGATCATGGTCAACTATCAAAGGTCTTTTCTTCAGGCTTATTTTCCTGCTGAATGTTGACACCCCAGGGACATCTCTATGCCCTCATTCAGCAGGAAGAAGCTACTGAAGGTGACACCCCTGTCCTAACGCCAAAGATTTGTCATTTTCCACCTGTCAGGGGGATGTCAGGGCCACATTTAGACAACAGGCTTCACCAATGGAAACCTAAGTTAGGCAAAAGGGCCCACAGTGACCACACAGATGGATAAAAAACAGGCTCATTAAGTGACCCGCCTCTAAATAGCCACAGGCCCCAACTCTCCAATGGTCTACTTACAACCGGGCACAGTTACCATAAAAAGGGCGAATTTCCATGTGTCCCTACACTCCTTCACTCTGCCCTATGACCATAGCTCGTCACCACCACCTGGTGGCCTGCAGCTCCCCTGCAGTGCATTCAATAGACTTCTAACTCCTTTGTTGGGTAAATTCTGCTGTGGGTGAATTCTTTCACAGCTTATGCTGCCCACCTTCCCTCCCCAACCAATCTGAACACCCTACACATAGTATCTTTGGAGCAATATGAGGACACCACATCACTGAAGGAAAAAGCAAACAATTATAAGAAAATAATCAGGAATTACTTAAATAAAAGACATGTTTCCACAACCTAAGCACACAGAATCCCAGCTACATCAGCTACAATGAAGGCAACACCATTTCATCTGGGGCTGCAGCGTGGGTTTGCTAGTCACATCTGATACGAGGCTTGTAACCTACACAGGTTTTTCAAAACTTGTATAACAACAATAAAAAAGATTATATTATAGGTTACATTATAAAGACAAATAATACAACTAAATAATGGACACAAAAATGTGAATGCACATTTCCCTAGGAAGATACAGAAGTGGCCAAAAAGCACATGAAATGAGCTCAACGTCACCACACATCAGGGATCCATATGCAAAATGCAACCATGCACAGACACTTCCAATCTACCCCATGTGGCCAGTTTATCCTGACACCAAAATTAATCCTATATGAAATGGATTCTACAGGGGCGCCTGGGTGGCTCAGTTGGTTGAATGTCTGACTTCAGCTCAGGTCATGATCTCTCAAGTCTGTGAGTTCCAGTCCTGCGTCAGGCCCTGTGCTGACAGCTCCGAGCCTGGAGCCTGCTTCTGATTCTGTGTCTCCCTCTCTCTCTGCCTCCCCCGATCATGCTCTGTCTCTCTCACTCTCAAAAAATGAATGTTAAAAAAAATTTTAAAAATAGTAATAAAATGGATTCTACAATGTGACCAAGTGAGATTTATCTGGGAATAAAATGGTTGGTTCAGCAAGCAAAATAGCAGTCATAAACTTCATGAACAGAAGAGAAACAAAAACCCCATGATCACTTACACACAGAAAAGGTATCTCCTTGAACCCACCACCCTCTCTTGACAAAAATACTCAGCCAACTAGGAACTGAAAGGAACTTCCTCATCCCGGAAAAGGGGCGGCGGGGAAAAGTCCACACCTAACATTTGCGCACCCAGACACTTCTCCCAAGAACATATGCAAATGGCCAGTGGGTCGATGAAAAGATGCTAGACATTCGTCACGAGGGACACGCGCCTCGAACTACCAGCAGAGGCCCCTTCGCACCCACCACTCTGGCTATAAAGACGCCCCGGGAAGCGCTGGCGAGGACGTGAGCAGGGCGCATTCTCCTTCGTTCATCCTGCTGCGGATGTAAGAGGGGGCGGCCGCCTTGGAAGAGTCTGGTGGACCCCCAACACGAGCAACGTGGAGTTCCCACCCAACACGGCAGGTCCGCTCCTCGTATCCACCTGCCCCAGACCCGGGAGGACGAGCGCCATCACACACACGCGTGCGCACGCGCTCTGCTCGCCGCGGCACGACTCCCGATCGCCAGCGATGAAAACCACCCAGAAGCTGGGCACCTCTTCCAGGCTGAGTAAAGGCGACACGACTGAAGTGCAGTCAGGAGTCCACAGGGGAAGCTCCCCAACCCGCCGCTCAGGGCCAAGGGCAGACACAACACGGAGAGACGCACCTGCACACCCATAATGCATCACTGTTCATGCAGGAGGAAGGATTATTTCCTCCGGTGGCAACAGCTCAGCCAATGAGAGACAATCATAGGCCAGCCAATGAGAGCCAGTCACAGTCCAGCCAATGAGAGACAGTCACAACCCAGCCAATGAGGGATGGTCGCAGCCCAGCCAATGAGAGACAGTCATGCCTCGGACAATGAAAGAGAGCCACAGTTCAGCCAATGAGAAGCCACTACACGTGGAACACCCAGTTTGCTCCAATGGCTTTCTGGTTTGGCACAGCCCCTCCCAATGTCCCCTCTCCTCTAGGAAAAAGCGTTCCTCCCTTTGTTCCTCCCTTTCTTCTCCAGACTTGCCTGTGGTATTGCTGGGGCTTACCTGTCCCAAATCCCAATTCTCTGCTATTCTCATTTTTTTCCTGGAAAAATAACTGCCGGTTTCATTTTTAAGTTAACGTTACTTGGTGATCACCAGGGGACCCAGAGGAGACCCCAACCACTCCAGGCTGGCGAGCAAACAGGTGCAGGTACCCACGGAGCCCACTGCTCTCTCTGCTTTCTTGGGGACCCTGAAGTGGAGGTTGTTTTGTGCTGAGATCAGAGCCCCGCTCCCTGGGTCTGCGCTCTCCTGTGTGTGCACTCTCCAGGGTTTATTCAGAACCTGTGTTAGGGGCTTGTCCTTTCTCAGAGAACTCATTTTTGTTCCGACTACTTTCCAAAACTGGACTGTTCCTCTTGGAATCGTGCCTGTTGGAAATGCGTTGGCTCTTGGTCTGATTTCTTCTGGAACAAGGCTACTCCTATAGAGACTAGTGTTCATAAATTTTTATTCTGGTCTAGAGAAAACTACCAAGAAATGGATTCCAGTTATCAAAGCGCATGGAGGGGGCCCTCAAATGGAACCCTGGCCAATCTTATGTTTAAAAACCATGGTGCATCCTCGTGCATTTCTAACAAAATGAGCAACTGAACCAAATATAATTTAGAACTACAAGGGCCTTTATGGGGAACTTTCAATCTCCCCAAACATGTTTTATTGAATACTGTTAGAAAAAAAATTAAAAATTAAGAAGGAAAGAAAGAAGAAAAGAAAGAATGAGAGAAAAGAAAAGAAAAAAAAGAAATTAGGAAGTCATGAATCCAGCAAACTGAATTTGATACATATTTTATTCAGTACCTCAAGACTTGCAAATATTTTCAGGATCTAAGTGTACCTCTTTGCAAAAGACTATTTCAAATGAACCAAGGCAAACAACTGAAATAACGACAAATGGCTTCCGAAGTGTCTTTTTCTCCCGCCCAGGCTTCCCTGTCTGCAGACATCCGGTGGCTACTCTACACCCGGGACCTGCCTCCAACCACTTTCCTCAACAAGCTCTGAACTTCCCCTTTTCTCCTGAACCTGCCCATGATCCCTCCTTACCTCAGCCTGTTAACCAGGCCTCTTTAAAGGGAAGGCTTCTCAAGATCTAAAAGCCCATGTTTCTCATGTTCCCTGGACTAAGGCAGAAGTTTGCAAAAGTGCCCAGGACCCCCCATAAGCTGGCTGAAGAACATGACATGGCTATTCAACTTACCAACATGGTTTCCCAGATTTAGATCAACTAGTCCACATGCATGTTGCTGAGGCCCAGGCCACAAATGGGATGAAACTAACCCAAGAGAGGGAGAGAGAGAGAGAGGCCCAACTTCTGAAAAGATGCCAAACATCTGAAAATCCCCACCAAGCAATTACAGTAGCTTTTCCTAAGACTGTGAATTAAAACAAAATCCAGGTTTCCACACAAAAGCCTGATGAACCTGTACATAGCTATTACAATGGACTTCAGCCTATCTTCAATGTAACTTCTGGTCTTTCTTCACATGTGGAATCCATCAGGCAGCATTTAATGGGCTGGACTGGAATCTTTCTTTTTCGTTAAAAGGACCAGGATGGGCTGGGAAATCTCATCCCCTGCATATTTAATTATTTTGACAAACTAGGCCACTCACAGCCCACATGAAGGAAAGACAGCTAAAATTCTTAATTTGCACCACGAACAACTGAAGGCTTCTATAAGGAGCGCCTGGGTGGCTCGGTTGGTTGAGCATCCAACTTCGGCTCACATCATGATCTCACAGTTCGTTGGTTTGAGCCCCATGGTGGGCTCTGTGCTGACAGCTCGGAGCCTGGAGCCTGCTTCGGATTCTGTCTCCCTCTCTCTGCCCTCCCCCACTCACACTCTGTGTCTCTAAAAATAAACAAACATTTAAAAAAACCCCACCAAATACCTCCTAGTTTGCGCTATTATTGCCAACATCCAGGACATGTGAGGGAAGGTTATCAGCAGCCTGAATGCTCCAGGTGGGAGCCCTCCTCCCGGCCCCTCCCAAGCCCTCCTCATGCCCGACGGCTGGGCTCTAAGGACCACAGGGGCTCTGCCCCAAATTCCCTCCTGATCAGCTTGGAGAAACCACTCTCCAGATGGGGAGGGACTCTCTCTGTGCCGCCTGGCACGGGACCTACACTGTGAAGCAGGTCCCACCGCAGAGAGCTCACGGGGCTCCAACAGTGGGGTCTCTAATGAACCTGCACAGGTTCCTGCCTCTGAACCCGCCCCCTTGTGTCTAGTCCCGTGTGACAGACACACCATTTTCACGTTAGTTCCTCCACCTCTAGTCATTCACTGCACGGATCCTCAGAAGGGGTCACGCTGGAATTTCATTCTCCCACAAAGGGGAAGTAATTCTAGAACTGGATGAAGGTACTCAAAATACCTAACCAGGGGACGAAATGCCCTTTGGACATCTTTTATCTACTTCATCTCTGACGCACTAGAGTGGCATCTGGGGACACTGATCATTTGTCTCGGCTGGATCACCTGCCATCCTCTTTCTGAGCAAAATCCCCAACTAATATTGGCAGAACCCACAGTGTACCTCCTATGAAGATTCAAATAAATCCTTCAAAGTGCTGTCGTATTTAATAAATTTCCTGTAAATAAAGAAGCCCTTAAAGGCACCAAGCCCACAGAAGATTATGAGCCTGAGGCTATGATCCCATTATACCCTGCACCCATCCTCTTTTACCAGTGCCCAGACGACGGAGGACTGTCCAGGACACGGTGATCACTGGCACCTGCTGTTCCCAACTCCCACACGCTGACATCCCTTCCCACTGAGAGCAAATTTTCAAGGAAATGAAACTGCACAGTGCATTTTTCGTATTGCAGTTTGTGCGGATGAACGCAGTTAACTCAGCTTGCATTTGAAAGGAACAGAAACACACCAGGGCACTCACGCCCAGGGCGGCACAGGCTTTCTTGCTTTTCTTGAATCTCAAAAGCTGGTCTGGATGATGGAAAATTGCTGCAGGCTCTGCTCTCTGATGATATGTAGATGGTTTCGGTCTCTGCTCCCCTTCTCAGACCGCTTCCCGGGAAGCCCGAATCCACCTGTTACACCTTTTGGCCTTGAAAGGACAAAATGATCGATATGTAGGGCGTCTGATCCGGGAATGAGCATGACACGTGGACCCACGTGAAACCCCTCGTGACTGCTGAGCACGGACACAGCACCTTCTGACTCCCCCTGCAAACAGGAAGTGCCTCTCATGCACAGGTTCTATGGTTTACTCTTATTTACAAATTGAAAACGGTAAATATCGTGCTGGGGATGCGACTGCAAGTCCCTTGAGGTCACTGAGCAGCACTTTACCTTTGGGCTACTTCAGCTCAACACGCTGAATGATCGGCCCTTCCTCTGGCCCTGCACCTTCACCAAGGGTAAAACATGTTCACACATGTTCATAGGGACAGTCGCCATGCCTGTATGGGAGCTCATGACCTTGGACTACTATGGAGACAAGATGTCCTTACCCACATGGAGGTCAATTAAAAATGGCTCCTTTGTCCCAAATTCATTAGATGCCCTACTTGAACTGACCTCTCTGGCATTACGAAGGGTCCTGGCTCCAGATCTGACTCCTTGGAGACCAAAAGAAACCATTTGGCTGATGATTCTTCAACACAAAAAAGGAAACACAGCTCTAGGAAACCAAGGCAAACTCATGTCATAGTTCAAAGGGATGTTCTCCCAAATAATAACATAGAGAAACTGAACAGAGGTGTCCAAAAATGTTCCTCAGAAATGTAAAAGCATTGAGGGAAATCTAATAATTGTGACGTTAGTAAAAAGAGAACTCTGGTTGGACAAATACCAGTCCAGCAATATCCAGAGACACTATAATATGCACTACTCACCAGTGGACGGACATTAGAGCAGTGACCTCCAACAACCTAATAGTGTTCGATAATGACTATGAGCGGAGAAATACTAATAAGGTCACAAAAGTGACAACCTCGCAGGTTCCACCGGTCCAAGGACAACCCCAGGGAAGCTGGCTTGCACAAACGGATGTCACACAGCTCCCTCTCTCGTAAACACGAATACAGTTTAGCCATGGTTTATATGTTATCTCACTGGACAGAAGCCCAGTGTTTCCCTATGGCTTCAGACTGTGAGAGAACGATATCCCTACCTGGGGAACAGCTCTCAAACTTCACAGGGATCGGGGAACCCAGTTTACCAGCCAGGTGCTTCAAAGTTCACCAGCCAGGCTGGGAACCTAGTTTACCACCCAGGTGATACCAGCCAGAAGTACTGTCGAGTGGTTCACACTCCACACCCCGTTTCCTGCTAACATGTAACTTACAAGCTACAATATGCAATGTCCCCCCAGCGCAGAAGGACTTACGAGGCATTTACCCTGAGGACAGGACCACACTGACGGCAACAGCAGAGCCCACAGAAGGAAAACATGAACTGGAGACCCCCACGCCCCACCATCCCGGGACAGAGGGGTTCACTAGGAGGCCCCAGCCGCAAATACCCACCCGAGCGACACAGATGAGCCCTGGGCAGCCACACGGCAGCCACATCACCGGTGGCACTGCTGATATTCCCCTCTCGCACTGCAATAGAGATCCGGTCAAGTGACACCTGTTTGGGGGTGACGACACGGAAAGCTGCCAGCAGAAAGAGATATGGCCAAAGGACAAAAGTCCTAAGTGTCACCCACACTGAACTCCCGGGGCAGCGAGAGCCTCTCCAGGAACAACAGGCCAAGGAGCAGAGCAGGAGCCGCTCACATCGGTCACCCGCGGTGCCCACACCGCACAGGACACCCCATTGCAGAGGGTCACGCCCAATCCCCACACGGGAGCTAAGCTCTCCCTGCTGACACCAGTCCTCCAGGAAGGAAGGAGGGGACCCGGAGACCCCAGGGGACCCAACCCTGGAGATCTGCACACCCTGCACCCCCTACTCCAGGACTCCAATTCTGACCAGGGAGGAAACTCTCCCAGTTTAGGATCTGACCCCTACACGCTGTGTTCATGACCCTTCCAATGGCACTTGACCTGAGGAGCCTTCCCTCAGTCTGACCTGCACATCTTCCTGTTTCCACAGATCCCACTTAACCCCACAACCCCTTGGACGATGCCAACACCGGTCCTCAGGAGACATCCCAGGGCGGCCCCAGATCGTTCCCAGCACAGGTGTACCGGCATCCCCTTCTTGGGGCCCTGCGTCCTCTCTGGGCGGCCACAGCCCCTTCCGCACTGGTCCCGGGGGCCACCTGCAGGCAAGCGAGACCCCACCGTACCTTCCCTTGCCTCCCACCAGGCCCAGCTTTGGGGGTGGCCAGTCCCCAGCCCAGAGGAGGCCCCAGCTTCCAGCAACCCGGGTCATCCGAATGACACGGGGACCCCAAGCTGCTGTGTGGACAACCAGGTGCAGCATCACGGCTTCCACCCTGAGGTCAAGGCCACAGTGGGAGGGGCGGCTCTAGGGCCCCTGTGTGGTTTCCCATGAATGGAAGCTGTTTATCCCTTTCAGAGAACAGGGACCTGGTACCGTTAGAATTGAACCCGTCTCAGTTCACAGAATTTGTGTGCGTCTCTGACACCGGCAATTCCCAGGGGACAGATCAGGAAGACAGTTTTCCACCTCTGGACCCTGCGTGGAACCGTCACCAGCATTTGGATGAATCCTCTGACCCATGACTCCACCCACCCGCATGAAGGTGTGGAGCCCCCTGCAGACCCTCCCCCCCCCCCAACCCTAATGGAGAAGGACAGTTCTGTCCTGAGACACTTTTCCCCACGGGATGCTCTCTGGATAAAGCCCCCAGTAACCCGAGTCAGCAGGGACAGGAACGACCTGACACATTTACCACCCTCTGCCCTGAAGGGGAAGAAAAGAGGCAGAAAGAACTCAGGCATTTTACACCTGCTCAACGCGAGGCTGGCGGAGGACAGAGCCATCAGTGCTGAGCTGGACAGGGACAGCGCTGCTCACAGGTGACAGGTGACCTGCAGACGCCTACCTGAGCCCTGTGCTCCCAGGAAAACCTCAGTGGAAGGGAAAGGCACTCCCTCCCCCACCCTGCTGGGGTCTGGAAAACAGCAGGCTGCACGAGGGCCCCTCCCCCGTCAGACCAGGAGAAGACTCACAGGAAGTCCCCCTGGTTCACCCACGACAGGGCCACGCGCAGACCCCCACACCCACACTTTGTGCCTCATCTGTGAGCAGCTCAGCTGCTTGTCCCCGGGACCAAGGGGCACAAAATGCTGGCTGGTCCCACTTTGCTTTGGCTTCTCTCCTTCTTCCAGACCCCTGAACGTGGGCTTGCCCTCATCCTGAGCCACACAGCCCCTCCTGGGGACAGGGGGACAGGCTGGGCTCAGGGAACCTCCACGTCAGCCCCACACCTGCACTTGCCTGGTCTCTTTTCTCTTCTCCTTCCTGTTACACGACTCGAGACACTCAGATGCCTTTTGCTCACAGTGTCTCCCTGTTGATGTAGCCCCTGCCCCCCTGCAAGGCCCCTGCCCCTAGTGCAACAGTTCCCTCCCACCCCACCCCTTTGCAATCATTCTCCTCAATACAGGACTCTCCTTACTCAATTGGGAATCTTCATTTGACACTGGTTTGACCAACTGTCCACCACTGCCCCTTTCCTACCCAAACTTTACCCAGGCCACTGTCCTCCCTTGAAGTGTGGGAGGCCCACACTCTGAGCATCCACTGAGCTGAAGAACGAGGCCCTGGGGACCTGAGCCACTGAGGCCTTCCTGCACCGCAGGGGCGGGATCCTGACACTGGGCCTTCCTGCCCATCCCCCTCCTGCAGAACAGCCACGCCCCGGCTCTGTTTCACTGGAGGGTCCCTGAGTTGGGAGCAGGTCCCTGTTGGAACTGATTGGAATAAACTGTCCTCAGCCAGGCGCAGATTTGAGGTCATCCACCAGGTCTGTCACCAGCTAGACCCCAAGCCCACGTGGTTGTACTCACAGAACTTTGCCCCACGTTTCCCTAAGCTGTCCTTTCCAGCTGTCCTTTTAACTCAGGCAAACGGCAGGAACCTGCCCCTGGAGCAGACTGAGCTGCCCTCACCAGACCTCCAGGGCCCCAACCTCCCCGACCAGTTTGAGGAGCCTCTGATTCCTGCCTGTGCAGATGGACCTGGGGGACATCTGGAATGATCGGCAATTGCCTTTACCTCATTATCACACTGAAGTCTCCACTGGGGGAGGAGCACAGCCTCCTGTACATGACATACTCCCTGGGGACAGGCCTGCTGCCCTAAGGCCCACCCCCAGCACTCCTCCTGCCTGCCCCACTCAGGGTGACGAGGCTTCCCCATGGAAATACCCATCCAGCCCTAAACCAGAAGAGCCCATCCACCCTCCCTCCGGGGAGTCAGGGCTTTGGAAGTTATTTCCTGGGATCTACTGATCTCTGTATCTGCTGCTAATAAAGTTTTCTTCCTGGGACTGCTCAGTGTGGAGCACTTTCTGACTCACCAAGCAGAGAACTCAGGTTGGTTGGGTGACAGGTCCACCGTGGGTCCCCCTATAAGCTCAGCGGGTTTAGGGTGCCCAGAAAAGCAATCGTTTTAGGACCCCAGCTCCATTCCGTGATCTACGCCTCTCCGGCTCTATTTGCCCAGTACACCCCTTGCAGAACTTTCTGGTCCGCGTCAGAATCGCAAAGAAATGGAAAAACAAAAAAGCAATCTCAGTCATTTACGACTTGAAGGGAACAGCGGGTTGCACACTGACAGTCTGCACCAGGCCAGGAAACAGCCAAACCCGTGAAACTCTCCGCGCGGTTTCCAAAGTGAGAAAACCCTGCATTTCTTACCCGAGATCGCAGCCCAGGACCCCGTGCGCGCGCACCTGCTCCCTCAGCGCGCGCTCAGCCCCGGCCCCACGTCCCACACTTACCTCCGCTGGATTCTAACGTCCAAGTCTCAGCCCCCGGGAGCAGCTCTGGCTCCGGGACCGTCACACTGCACGCGTGCTTTCTGGGCACGTCTTGCAGCTCGGTCCGAGCAACCTCACGCCCGCCTAGACTGCCCCCGACAGAGCTCCCCTTTCTGAATATTCATCGTCACCCTCCATAAAAGACCCCCCCCCTCCCCTCTGGGGAGTCGCGGATTCGGAAGCTATTTCCTGCGGCCTCCTTATGGCTGCAAATAGTTTCCTTTATGTGACAACTCACCCGGACAGTCTCTACCTGTCCCCCACCGAGGAGCAAACTCCTGCTTAGTCAGGTCGTCGCACACGCTCCCCGAATCCCAGGCCTCCCCCCTGCCCTCCCCCAGCCTCCCTTCTCAGTTCCATCCGCCCAGGACCCAGGTGCGGACCCCGGGGAACGGGGACACCCCGCCGCGGCCGCTTCCACCTAGTTCCGGCTGGTCCCCTCCGGCCCGCGCACTCACCATCTCGCGACCCCGCTCCGCGCCCTCGGGGCGTCCTCCCACGGCGCGCACCCCCACAACTGTGGCAGCGCAGGATCCGACTGCACCAGCAGCCCCGGCGGAGAGCCACACCCACCGGGCTCTCGCTCGGGCCTGATTGGGTGGTGTACAGGTCCCGGGCCCTGATTGGGCGATCCTTCAGTCCCTGCGACCTGATTGGATGGGTTCCGAAGATAATCCCCCAAAACCCGATTGGACGTTACCAAGCCACCTCGCTTCCTCACCGTAGATAGGACAGCCTTCGGCCCTTCCCGTTCTGATTGGAGGGTAGTCCTGGGTGGCCGAAAATTGGGTAGATAACCCCAGGTCCCGCCTTTTTCCCCCCGAGTGACAGGCTGGCGGTACACACGCGTCCGATCCGCCTGCCAGGAGGTGGGCTCTCAGCTGAAAGAGCTCGGGGCGAGCTGAGCAGCCCGCCTCCTCCTATTCTGTTCAGGGAATCCGACTCACTTTCTCTGCGGAGACTCCCTAGTCCAGGGTCGAATCGGGACGCGACAGAACAGAATGGCCTGGTGACCCTGTGTTCGTGGTCGACACGGGGTGACGATACACTTGTCCCCTGTGTTTAAGAACAGCTCACTGACGGGGTGCCTGGGTGGCTCAGAGCCTGCAGCCTGCTTCAGATTCCGTGTCTCCCTCTCTCTCTGGCCCTCCCCCCACTTGTGCTCTGCCTCTGTCTCTCAAAAATAAAAGAACATTTAAAAAATTAAAAAATAAGAGAGAAGAAAGTCACTGGTCTGTGGCCTCACCTAAGGGATGATTGGTCTCCTTGAGTTTTAACCTGGCCCATTGAAAGCGTGAGGCCCCGACCTCTGAACCAACCTCCACTTCTCAGGCCTCAGGTCAATCAAAAGTGCCCCGAGGACTCAGCCACCAAGGGATGTGGGACCCCGCGGCCCCAGCCAGGCACAGCCCCAGACGTGACATATTGCAATGATCAGGTGTGCATTACATTCTGCAAGGAAAGTCACGCAGATCCATTTTATAATCCGTCCCTGTGGATGTGGAATGTAAAAGCTCCACATCCTTCTTCAGGGGGTGGGTTGATGTGGGACAGCTCTGGGAACACACAAAATAAAAAGAACGCTGAGTTTTACTCTGACAAGTGCGAGCCCTATGGGATGTGAATTATATCTCCATTTTCCGAAACAAATTTAAAGGCCACAATAGCCAGGAAATCATGCCTCCTGGGCACTGTTGAAATACTTGGTGTCTCTGCGGATTTGCCCACTCTGCCTATTTAATGTAAGTGACTCACACCATGTGGCCAGGTGTGGCTGGTGTCTTCCACGTGGTATAACATTGTCACCATACGTTCACGTGCATGATGTGTCTGTCCTTCATTCCTCTCTGGGCTGAATCACCGTCCGTCCTGTGTCTATGCCGCACCCTGTTCATCCATCCACGCACTGGGGGACACTTGGGACGTTTCCCTCTTTTGCGGGGTCTGCACAATTTTGCACCTGGCATTCGTGTGCACACATCTGAGTGTCTGTTTCCGTTTACGTAGAACTGGAACACTTGGGTCACACTGCCATTCTGTGTTTCACTTTTTGAGGAACCAGCAATCTTTTTTCCATCTCATCGTGGTTCTGACTCGCATCGTCCTGATGGGAGGATCGGTTCAGGTGTCTATTAGACATTTGTGCGTCATCTTTTTTTTTTTTTTTAATTTTTTTTAACGTTTATTTATTTTTGAGACAGAGAGAGACAGAGCATGAACGGGGGAGGGGCAGAGAGAGAGGGAGACAGAATCCGAAGCAGGCTCCAGGGTCTGAGCTGTCAGCACAGAGCCCGACGCGGGGCTGAAACTCACGGACCGCGAGATCATGACCTGAGCTGAAGTCGGACGCTTAACCGACTGAGCCACCCAGGTGCCCCTGTGCGTCATCTTAAGAGAAATGTCTCTTCAAGGTTTTGCTCACTGACTGGGCCACGTTTTTGTTACTCACTTAAGACTTCTTTGTGTATTCTGAATGATAAAATCTTACCATGGATGTGATTTACAAGGTTGTTCTCCCATTTTATGTCCTTTCAATCTCTTGATATTGACCTTTGATGCACAAAAGATTTTCATCTTGCTGAAGCCTTATTTACCTACTTTTTCTTGTGTTCCCTGAGATTATCCTGTCAGTTAAGAAACCTTACCGAATGCGAGTTCATGAAGATTTCTCCCTGAGTTTCTTTCACTCTCGAATTATCCAGGACAGGCCCCTTCAGGGCTGGGGATTCTCAGCAGAGCTGTTTCCAAGGCCTGGAACTGAGATGCTCTGCTAACACACATGTCCCTGGACACTTGTCTAATGTGCGAGGCCATGAAGGTGTTTCTGTTTTAAAAAAAATTTTTTTTAACATTTATTTATTTTGAGACAGGGAGAGACCGAGCATGAACTGGGGAGGGTCAGAGAGAGGGAGACACAGAATCTGAAACCGGCTCCAGGCTCTGAGCTGTCAGCACAGAGCCCGACGCGGGGCTCGAACTCACGGACTGCAAGATCATGACCTAAGCCGAAGTCGGACGATTAACCAACTGAGCCACCCAGGCGCCCCAGGTGTTTCTGTTTTAAGTGATGATCTTTGATTCCTATGTGAAAATACTTCTATACATCCATACCTTCAGCATTATACTTCCAACATACAAGTTCTTGATGATTGCTCGTTTTTGGTTAATTCCCTCTACCTCATTATATAGAAAAGCATGTCCATGATCGAACAGTTGTTCTTATGTATAGAATTCTGAAGTGGGATTTGTGAAGTTCCAAGAAAAACTTGGTTATAGTATTGATGAAATTCTACTAAAACCATCCAACTATTTGCGAAGTATTGACATCGTGGGAACATTTCCTGGAATCTCTCTCAGCCCACCTGCAAACCGCGAAATTCTCATGGCTCCAACTCCAACTCTATCTGCACTCCAACCTCCACGTCATTGCCACTGCTATGATCCGCCCAGCGTGATCCACCACCTTGGACGACATCACCATCCTGCTGTCTGTTGTCATGGTAACGGGTCCAGTGAGGCTGCCCTATCAGTTCATCTTGAGGGTCCACACCACCCACCACCAAAGTCCGTCTTCTTGGCTGAGTGGCACATGTGACCCACCCCATCCTCTCCTCTCACATCTCCTGTGCCTCTTCCCCTCTCACTCTGCTGTAGACACAGCGGCTTCCAGCTGTCCCTTGGATATCCGAGGTCCCTTCCCTCCTTTGGAATGCATTCTTCTCCTGGGGCTGCTGTAACACAGTGCTACACACTGGGTGGCTCAGAGGACAGATATTTGTGGACAGACAATTGAGGTGGCTGGAAGCCTGAGATCAAGTTGTCTGCAAGGTTGGTTCCTTCTGAAAGTTCTGAAGGAGAATGTGTCCCAGGCCTCCCTCCCAGCTTCCAGGGGTTGCCAAAGAACCCTTGCATTCCTCAGCGGGTAGACACATCATGCCAATCCCTGCTTCTGTCTCACATGGTCAAGCCCTGTCTTCAGTACAGGCCTCTGTGTCCCAATTTCCCCGTTTTATAAGGACACCCATCGCTGGGTCAAGACCTACCCTAATCCAGTGTGGCCTCATCTTCCTTAAATGTGCAAACACCTTATTTCTAGATAAGGCTGTATTTTGAGGTTCCACGTAGACAGGAAATATGGGGGTACAATACTGAACCCAGAGTATGTGTGTGTTTGTACTGCATATACCTTGTCATGAATTTAGGTATCAACTTCCAGTGTTACGTGAAATCATTACTTTACTGTTTTGTTTTCCTAGTCCTTCCAACCACATATACAGCTATCCCTCTAAAATATACATATATGTTTCAGACTGTATGTACATATATTTCAGACTGTATGTATATCTAAGAAATATATAATCTCCATATACCTTTTCTTTTTGTCCCTTCACCGTACTCCATTTTTCCATGCGACTGTGAAAGGTCAATAAAATTACGTAATTATGGTTCTGCTGAATTATTTCATTGTGGGTAAGGCTAACAGCCACTTTTCCCAGAATCCCCATATTCGTGGTTCTAGGTGACAACTCACTGGTGGCCTGAGTATTGAAAGTAGAGGTGAAGATGCCCTAGTCTAGTGTTGGGGTCACCATACAGATGGACAAATGCATAGGGGCTTATTTGCCAACAGCCTGCAGCCCAAATTTCTAACTAGCAGCCTGTCAGTCAAGCAGGTACCAAACCAAACACTAACCTTTTCCCCTCCTATTTTTTTTAGCATTCTTGCCTTCCATTCATGTCTCTATGACCCCCCAAATACAGATCAGATTCCATGGTCAGAAAGCCACAGCTTTGGGTTTTCCACCCAGCCCCACTGTGTCCCCCGAGCCACTGATTTAAAGTCATATTTCTTAAATTTCTCTGATGCTTTGACTCCCCTTTTCTTACCGTATTTGTGTAACATATCATTTGTATAGCAAGCACCCATTCTCTCAGTAATTGTGGAAGACCAGGCATCTTGATTCCAGGACAACAGATATAATGGTGCAGCTAAAAACTACACGGGACTCTGACCCTCTACTGCCCTGTTGAGTGTCTGTACTGTTCTATCCTTCCGTGTGAGAAACGAGCACCTTCTGCATGTCTCAGGCGGGATGTGGGAGATTTCTTTTACTTGGGAGTTGAAGCCAAGAATTCAGCAAGTGTTCACATTTTATATTATGATTAAAAACTGCGTGCATTTGTTTAGTCAAACACAAGTTTGTATGCATGTTGCCCGGAAGAAAACTTGCCAATCATTTTTAAAAACCACCTGTATACTAACGAATGTAATTCTCTTTAACTTTTCATTGGCTGAGAGATTTTATCAAAATATCCCTTTGCACTTATGTAGTGTCAAGTCAGCCTTGCTATTTCTCATTTAGGACAATTCTTGGTTAATATTTTCATGCATTCTTAGTCATGGTACCAGCTGCACAGGATTTTAGGGATGTTTTCTTTTGGGTCGATATTTTAAATTCTTATATACTTACGATCTTTGTCATTACCGTGATTGTAACACATTACTAAGACTAAGGCGATGACTTCATCAATGCCCTCCACTCAAAGACCACCAGGACCACACCTGTCGGCAGAGAGGATCACACTGCATCAGGACATTGGATGACCACAACTCATGAAGGTGGGCGGAGGTGTCGGTGTGAGGGACACACTGTGACATGTACCGCGTGAGGACGTGTTCTGACATGACGCATGCAGACGTGTGACAGATGATGGGGGCGTGTGGGAAGGGCTCCCTTATTCTGGATTAGATGCTGTCAGGATGTACAGGTAAGTTTGTGATTGGAGATCTTCACACTTCTTGTCTAGAAAGCAGGCGGGATGCGGTGCAGCTCGAACTATGAATAAAGAGGAAGCACGGGGCGCCTGGGTGGCTCAGTCGGTTAAGCGTCCTACTTTGGCTCAGGTCATGATCTCCTGGTTCATGAGTTCGAGCCCCGTGTCGGGATCTGTGCTGACAGCTCAGAGCCTGGAGCCTGCTTCGGATTCTGTGTCTACCTGTCTCTCTGCCCCTCCCTTGCTCATGCTCTGTCTCTGTCTCTCTCTCTCTCTCTCTCAAAAATAAAATAAACATTAAAAAAAATTTTTTTTTAAAAAGAGGCAGCAAGCACATCAGCAAGAAGCAGGGAATATGTGGGGAGTTGTGTGGACTGGACTCTATTTTTTAGCCTCTTTACCTACATGACCGTATCGTGGTCTTCATGTGCCTTGACGCATCACAGACAAGGGAGTGCCTCGTCCGAGGACAGGCGGGTGAAATGGTTTCTGCTCAGTGAATGTCACACCCCAGTACCGAGTGCCGGGCCGGCTTCCGTGTCTGAGGCTATGACTGCCATTCTCACCGACTGTGTGAACATGGACGTGCTGCTTACTCATATCCGGCAGTGTGTTAAATGTCCTCCTGAAAGGAACCCTGTCAGCACATATAAATCAAGTTGCTCAAATGCTATCCTTTTTTTCCCCTCTCCTTGTATGAGTTAACTGAGGCCTATAAATCTAGGTGAATTTTTAGAGGGCACCAAGCATAGGAACAACAACAACAAAACAACGCAGGATTATGATTCAAATTTATCCTTTCTTTCCCAGACTCTATACTCGGTATCAGGTGCTAAAAGTTGAGCCCCCTCTTATGTGCCACACAGCTGGCTCAAAGCAAAGCAATGTTTGCTCAAAGCACACAATTATATTCCATGTGGACCCAGGCACTGCAGACACTTGCCCACATGTCCTCACGCTCACTGCTTCCCAGCTGCCCGTTTAGGCTCATTCCCTTGGTGCCTCCCACGGTCACCCCATCTCTACGCACTGACTGTCCGTCTCAGACCTGAGGATAAGGTTGTCTGTTGTCCTGGGCCTTCCTGTGCCCCCTCCTGTCATTGCCAAGACTGGCCAACCTTAAATGGCCACAGAACAGGTGCACCTTCAAGGCCTCTAAACATGTACTCAGTGGTTGTCCTGCAAAACTGCAGACTCAGAATCAGAAGGGCATTGCAAAGAAAAGGAACACAAATTCACAAAGAAAACATCCTCTGAGTATTTGCAATTGTGAACTCTTTTTAGACAATGTTTAAAAGCAGGGATTTCATGGTTTTTCTATGAACAAGCAAGAATCCCACATCAAATGTCACATACGGACTCTTTCCTGCCAGTGCAGAAATTGCAATGTTGTTGTGATCCACACTTCCCATGTTGTTAGGTCAGTGTGTTGTCGTCCCCATGACAAGGTCATTTTGGTGAACTGAGGACAGTAGACAGGAAAGCCCATTCTGACCCTGGTTGGAATGATAAGACATAAGCATTCCTCTCTGCAAAGACTGCACAGTGTACAGGTATCTCTATTTTCCATTTATGCTACCACATTCCTGTACATTTCCTTTACTGTTTCCTTCCCCACATCCCAGTGGGACTGCAGCTCCCCTTACACACCGTCTCAGACATGAAACCCAACCTGAAATACAACCGGACTACGACCATGCCCGGGGCCAGAGAAGCATCCCTGGAGCCATCTCACACAGCAATAGAAACTGATTTATGTCAATTGGGGGCAGATCAACAGAAGTATCAGTGGTTTGAAGGAAAAGAGAAAGGCATGGCCCATTTGTCCTCCACTGGAATTAATACAAGGATACATCGATGGGTGAAACATTACCAACCAATTACCCACCCATCACAGGAAGAAACCTCCTGTTGAACACAAATAGCACTATTCCTAGTAAGAATAAGTAAGGAAATAAGGACATGTTTCCATTCTGGTATCGATTTTCATGTAAACATCAAAGAGCTATTTGGAAAACACACATTGGGAACAGCATTTCCAGAAATTAATAGTGTCCTCAACGCAGTTATGCCTGGAGCTCCGTGTAAGAACTCATTCCCACAACTAAGACTCACCTCACTAATGACACTGTTCTAGTTGTTGACAGACAAGTAAGGAAGATGTGTGTCTGGCTCCCCATCCCACAATTTTAACCTGCAAGGCCAAGACTCCTGGTGTTCTTTGTCAAAGACCATTTCATAAGCAATATTTAGGTTTTCAAGATTAGGAGTGACAACGTCATTTTTATAAATAAAAAGTGGTAGTTGTAAAGGAGTTAAAGAAAATCACAGCAGAAAGTAAAACGTCAAAAGGTGTAAGTTTTGTGAGAACACAAAAGGGAAATAAAATAAAGGCAGGAGGCCAGCCGGAGATGCTCCTTGTTCAACTCCTGGCCACCTGCAGACTCAACAAGAAAAGACTTTACTGCCCTTACCCCATTGAGAAAACTTTCCCCTGCCCAGCAACAGTCTAGCCAATGAGAGGCTGTCACACCCCAATGAGACGGCTCCACCGTCACAGCTCCACCAATGAGAGACGGTGACAGCTCAGTCAATGAGAAGCCACCATCTTCAAAACGCAGTTTGCCCAAATGGACTTTTTCTATATAAGAGCTCCTCCCCTCTCCCTACTCCTCCTTTGCCTATAAAAGAGCATCCTCTCCTTTGTTCTCAGGTCCTGGGGGTCCTCGGACCATATGGGGAAAGGCAGGTCCCCTGCCAGGAGGATATATGGTAGAGGCCATGCAGCTTCCTCACAGGCAAAGATCTCAGCAGACCCCATATTTCAGCCATGTTTGCTGGTATTGGAACAAGGATGTTAGGGGGCATGAGGGAGCAGTGAAACGTGGCGTCAGATGTATGTTTTGATTTACCATAGTCCCTGAACCACTGCTGCTACATGATAATGCTAAATTTTTCTGGGGCGGACTGGCACCAGCCACAGTCTCTGAGCATCTGCAGCAGCACAGTCATGTGAACATTCCTGGGGGTAGGCTGGCACCCGGCCATTACTCAAAGATACCCTCCCCAGAGGGTCAGAGCAGGTTCAAGCCTCAGGGCCCTCAGAAGTGAGGGATTTGGAAACACAGCCCCATCTGAGATAAAATTCGGGAGGGAGGTGCTGCTTGGCAGGCTGAAGGCTTGGTTGCGGACAGTGTAGAAGCGGTGAGTGGATGGAAGCTGGAGACAAAGGAGGGATGCTTGGTTGCTAGTCGGCGAGAGCAGAGTTCTGATCCTAGAGACTGGGAAGCTGGGTGACACCATTTTCACCTCTTCTGAGCATGCACATACACTCAGACATGTGACACACCAATCCACCCCCAGTAAGCTAAGCAGCACCACCTAGTGGAGTACAGAGCCATTACACCAAGCCCGGTCCAACTAGACCAACCAAGTCCTAGAGGATCACCACAAGTCTCTCTGCCTGCTTAGTGTACAGACTATAAAATGCTTCATAGTTTGACTTCTAGGGAAACCAATGTAATTTCATTCGGATTTCATTCTGATTGCTGGTCCATCTATTCATTTTTTTCTTTTCTTATTCTTGAACAGAAAGAGAAAAAAATTATTTTTACTTTCCATTTTTATGAAGAAAGATTTTACTATTTTTAATTTTGTAAATTTTTAGTCTGTTTTACTTTCTGAATTTTATTTTATTTTATTGTATACATCTTTTTAAAATTTTTAAAGTTTTCTTTTTTTCTTTCCTTTTTTTCTATATTCTATCAAGCTTCTTTCAACAACCAGATCAAAACACACTTAGAACCTAGCTTCCTTTATTTGACTTTTTTGTGTTGTTTTTAATTTTTAATTTAATTTTTTATTTATTAATTATTTTTCTTCCTCTAAAATGACAAAATCAAGGAATTCACTCCAAAAGAAAGAACAGGAAGAAATGACAGCCAAGGACTTAACACAGATATAAGTAAGATGTCTGAAGTAGAATTTACAGCCACGATAATAATACTAGCTTGGGGTGAAAAAAAATAGAATACCTTTCTGCGGAGATAAAAGAAGTAAAATACAGTCAGGACAAAATTTAAAATGCTATAATTGAGATGCAATCTCAATGGTTCCCAAAGCAGCAAGGACGGATGAAGCAGAGCAGCAAATCAGCAATATAGAAGACAAACATGGAGAATGAAGCAAAAAACAAGAGGGAAACTAAGGCAAAAGAGCATGATATAAGAATTAGAGAACTCAGTGACTCATTAAAAAGGAGTAACATCCAAATCAGAGATCCCAGAAGAAGAAGAGAAAGAAAAAGGGGTCAAAGTTTTGTGTGAGCAAATCATAGTGGAAAACTTTCCTAACCTGGGAGAAGACAGACATCAAAATCCAGGAAGCACAGAGAATTCCCATTAGATTCAACAAAAACTGACCATCAACAAGGCATATCATAGTCAAATTCACAAAATATGCAGACAGGGAAAGAATTATGAAAGCAGCAAGGGAAAAAAGTCCTTAACCTATAAGGAAAGACAGATCAGGTTCGCAACACACCTAGCCACAGAAACCTGGCAGGCCAGAAAGAAGTGGCAGGATATATTCAATGTGCTGAATCAGAAAAATATGCAGTCAAGAATTCTTTCTCCAGCAAGACTGTCATTCAAAATAGAGGAGACATAAAGAGTTTCCCAGAGAAACAAAAACTAAAAAAGCTCCTGACCACTAAACCAGCCCTGCAGGAAATTTTAACAGGGACTCTCTGAGGGGAGAAAAGACAAAACAAAACAAAAACACCAAAAGCAACAAAGACCAGAAAGGACCAGAGAACACCATCAGAAACTCCAACTCTACAGGCAATACAATGGCAATACATACCTATCTTTCAGTACTCACTTTAAATGTCAATGGGCTAAAAGTTCCAATCAAAAGACATAGCGAAACAGAATGGATAAGAAAACAAGATCCATCTATATGCTGCTTACAAAAGACCCATTTTAGACCTAAAGACACCTTCAGATTGAAAGTAAGGGGGTGGAGAACCATCTATCATGCTAAAGGTTGCCAAAAGAAAGCTGGAGTAGCCACAATTGTATCAGACAATCTGGATTTTATTTATTTATTTATTTATTTATTTATTTATTTATTTACATTCATTCACTTTTGAGAGACAGAGCACAAGTCGGGGAGGGGCAGCGAGAGAGAGCGCCAGAATCGGAAGCAGGCTCCAGGCTCCAAGCTGCCAGCACAGAGCCTGACACGGGGCTTGAACCCATGAAGTGTGAGATCATGGCCTGAGCTGAAGTTGGACGCCCAACCTACTGAGCCACGCAGGTGCCCCAGACAATCTAGATTTTAACAAGAGATTAAGAAGGGCATTATATCATAATTAGGGGGTCCATCCACCAAGATCTAACAATTGTGAACATTTATGCCCCTAACGTGGTGCACCCAAATATATAAATCAATTTACCACAAACATAAAGAAACGCATTGACGATAATATCATAATAGTAGGGGACTTTAACACCCCATTTACAACAATGGACAGAGCATCTAAGCAGAAACTCAACAAGGAAAGAATGGCTTTGAATGACACACTGGACCGGATGGACTTAACAGATATATTCAGAACTTTTCATCCTAAAGCAGCAGAATACACATTCTTCTCAAGTGCACATGGAACATTCTCCAGAACAGATCACATGCTGGAACACAAATCAGCCCTCAAAAAGTACAAAAAGATTGAGATCATACCATGCATATTTTCAGACCATAGAGCTATGAAACTTGAAATCAACTACAAGAAAAAAATGGAAAGACAACAAATACTTGGAAACTAAAGAACATACTACTAAAGAATGAATAGGCTAACCATGAAGTTAAAGAGGAAATTAAAAAGTACATGGAAGTCAATGGAAATGATAATACCACAGCCCCAAACCTCTGGGATGCAGCAAAGGCGATCATAAAAGGGAAGTATATAGCAATTCAGGCATTCCTAAAGAAGGAATAAAGGTCTTAGATATACAACCTAACCTTACACCTTAAAGAGCTGGAAAAAGAACAGCAAATAAAATTCAAAACCAGCAGAAGATGGGACATAATAAATATTATAGTGGAAATCAATGCTATTAAAATAAAACAGGCAGGCAAACAAACAGTAGAACAGATCAATGCAACCAGGAGCTGGTTCTTTGAAAGAATTAACAAAATTGATAAACCCCTAGCCAGATTGATCATAAAGAAAAAGGAAAGACCCAAATAAATAAAATCACAAATGAAAGAGAGATCATAACCAACACTGCAGAAATACAAACAGTAATAAATGAATATTATGAGCAATTAGATGCCAATAAAATGGGCAATCTGGGAGAAATGGACAAATTCCTAGAAACCTATAACTACCAAAACTGAAACAGGAAGAAATAGAAAATTTGAACAGACCCAAAACCAGTAAAGAAATTGAATTAATAATCAAAAATCTCTAGGAGCACCTGGGTGGCTCAGTTGGTTAAGCATCTGACTTCAGCCTAGGTCATGATCTCACCATTCCTGAGATCAAACCCTGTGTTGGGCTCTGTGCTGACAGCTAAGAACCTGGAACCTGTTTCAGATTCTGTGTCTCCCTGTCTTTCTCTGCCCCTCCCCCACTCAACTCTCTCTCTCTCTCTCTCTTTCTCTCTCTCTCTCAAAAATAAACAAACACTAAAAAAAAAAAAAATTCTCCCAAAAAAACAGAGTCCTGGGCCAGATGGCTTTCAGGGGAACTCTACTAAACATTTAAAGAGTTAACACCTATTCTGTTGAAGCTGTTCCAAAAAACAGAAATGGAAGGAAAACTTCCAAACTCATTCTATGAGGCCAGCATTACCTTCATTCCAGAACCAGACAAAGACCCCCTAAAAAGGAGAGCTACAGACTAATTTCACTGATGAACACGGATGCAAAAATTCTCAACAAGATACTAGCCAAATGGATCCAACAATACATTAAAAGAATTATTCACCATGATCAAGTGGGATTTATACCTGGAATGCAGGGCTGGTTCAATATCCACAAGTCAATGCGGTACATCACATTAATAAAATAAAGGACAAGAACTACATGATCCTCTCAACAAATGCAGAGAAAGCATTGACAAAATACAGCATCTTTTCCTGATAAAAACCCTCAAGAAAGCAGGGATAGAAGGATCATAGCTCAAGACCATAAAAGCCATATATGAGAGACCCACTGCTAATATCATCCTCAATGGGGAAAAACTGAGAGCTTTCCCCCTAATGTCAGGAACACGACAGGGATGTCCACTCTTGCCACTGTTATTCAATATAGCATTGGAAGTCCTAGCCTCAGCAATCAGACGACACAAAGGAACAAAAGCCATCCAAATCGGCCAGGAGGAAGACATACTTTCACTCTTTGCAGATGATGTGATTCTCTATATGGAAAACCCAAAAGATTCCACCAAAAAACTGCTAGAACTGATCCATGAATTCAGCAAAGGCACAGGATATAAAGTCAATGCACAGAAATCGTTGCATTTTTATACACCAATGATGAAGTAACAGAAAGAGAAATCAAGGAATTGATCTCAATTTAAAATTGCACCAAAACACATAAAATACCTAGGAATAAACCTAATCACAGAGGTGAAAAATCTATGCACTGAAAACTATAGAAAGCTTATGAAAGAAATTGAAGAAGACACAAAAAATGGAAAAATATTCCATGCTCATGGACAGAACAAATATTGTTAAAATGTTGATAGTACCCAAAGCAATCTACATATTCAATGCAATCCCTATCAAAATAACACCAGCATTCTTCACAGAGCTAGAACAAACAATCCTAAACTTTGCATGGAACCAGAAAAGACCCCTAATAGCCAAAGAAATCCTGAAAAAGAAAACCAAAGCTGGAGGCATCACAATCCCAGACTTCAGGATGTATTTATTACAAAGCTGTAATCATCAAGACAGTATGGTACTGGCAGAAGAACACTCAGATCAATGGAACAGAGTAGAGAACCCAGAAATGGACCCACAAACATATGGCCAACTAATCTTTGACAAAGCAGGAAAGAATATCCAATGGAATAAAGACAGTCTCTTCAGCAAGTGGTGCTGGGAAAACTGGGCAGCGACATGCAGTAAAATGAACCTGGACCACTTTCTTACACCATCCACAAAAATAAACTCAACATGGATGAAAGACCTAAATGTAAGACAGGAAGCCATCAAAATCCTTGAGGAGAAAACGAGGCAAAAACCTCTTTGACTTCAACCACAGCAACTTCTTACTCAATATGTCTCCAGAAGCAAGGGAAACTAAACCAAAAATGAACTATTGGGACCTCATCAAGATAAAAACTTGGAAACAATCAGCAAAACTAAAAGATAACTGATGGAATGGGAGAAGACATTTTCAAATGACATATCAGATAAAGGGTTAGTATCCAAAACCTATAAAGAACTTATCAAACTCAACACCCAAAAAACAAATAATCCAGTGAAGAAATGGGCAAAAGACATGAATAGACACTTCTCAAACTTTTCAAAAGACATCCAGGTGGCTAACAGACATATGAAAAAATGCTCAACATCACGGAAATACAAATCAAATCAATACAAACACAAATCAAAACCACAATGAGATACCACCTTAAACCTGTCAGAATGGCTAACATTAACAACTCAGGCAACAACAGATGTTGTCAAGGATGTGGAGAAAGGGGAACTCTTTTGTACTGCTGTTGGGAATGCACACTGGTGCAGCCACTCTGGAAAACAGTATGGAGGTTCCTCAAAAAATTAAAAATAGAACTACCCTATGACCCAGCAATTTCACTACTAGGTATTTATCCAAAGGATACAGGTGTGCAGTTTCAAAGGGACATATTCACCCCAATGTTTATAGCAGAGCTATCAACAATAGCCAAAATATGGAAAGAGCCCAAATGTCCATCAACAGATGAATGGATAAAGAAGATGTGGTGTGTGCATATACACACACATATACATACATACATACATACATACATACATACATACAATGGAGATTACTCAGCAGTCAAAAAGAATGAAATCTTGCCATTTGGAATAACATAGATGGAACTAGAGGCTGTTATGCTAAGCAAAATCAGTCAGACAGAGAAAGAGAAATATCGTATGACTTCACTCATATGTGGAATTTAAGATACTAAACAGATGAACATAGGGGAAGGGAAGCAAAAATAATATAAAAAGAGGGAGGGGGGAAAACATAAAAGACTCTTAAATATAGAGAACAAACTGAGGGTTGCTGGAGAGGGTTGTGGGTGGGGGGATGGGCTAAATGGGCAAGGGGCATTAAGGAGGACACCTGTTGGGATGAGCACTGGGTATTATACGTAGGGGATGAATCACTGGATTCTATTCCTGAAACCATTATTGCACTATATGCTAACTAACTTGGATATAAATTTAAAAATAAAATGAGAAAATTCTCACTTTTTACTGGCAGCATATGAAATCTCTCCACACAAAAATTTTAAAAAGTGTAGCTTCTGGTATTATTACAAAGAGCCAGGATTTTGGAAAAAATCTTCTTCAAATGTAAGCACTCCATCCACCCGCATCCCTCCACCTGGTCTTTCTGACATCCTCCTCATTCCCAGTGACAGGGCTCCAGGGAACCACAGGGGCTCTTCCCAGCTGTCCGTCTTAATCAGCTTGTGGAACCACCTGCACATTGGGAATGAATCTCTGTCCTTGTTGACACCAGAAGTACACTCTTGGTGCCCAAACCCCTGCTGTAATGCAGCCCCTGCCTGGAAGGATTAATATAGTTCCAGTATTTGGGGGGGGGGGGTGTCTAAAAAAAAATCTGAACAAGTTCCTGTCTGTGAGCCTATTCCTTTTGTCTAGGACATTTGCGAGAGACTCACCGTCTTTTTCTCCCTTCTTCCTCTATTCACGTATTAGGCAGAGATTTCTTAGAACAGGATCATGACAGAATTTCTTTCCTCCAAAAGGGAGACATAATTCTAAACTTTGACAGTAGTAATCAGATTAACCAACCAGGGAGATCAAATGACCCTTGAACACATTTTATCAGCACTAGAGTGGAATCTGGGGACACTAACCATTTCTTTCAACTGGATCACCTGCCATCGTCTTTCTGGGAAGCATCCTCAGCTGATATTGGCAGAATCGTAGTGTAGCTATGAATATAAAATTGTATTTTTCAAACCCTCCTGGCAGAATGGAATGAGACAATATACTACAAATAAAGAGGCTCTTCAGGGCATCAGGCCCATCCTAAGAATAGAAGGCTCAGGTGCTCAGAATCCCCTATACTGTTTCCTGAAGTGCCTCCTTTACGTGGCAGAACCTAATGGATGATAACGGATGTCTGTCCAAGACGTCTCAGCAATAAATAACATCTTTATCCCTCCAAACTCTGTTGTTCTTAAGCCCTATTGGCTACTAGCATGCACTGCCACTGAGAGCAAATTCTTCAGACCACATTTGGATCCAAAGAGAACTCATGACTGCTTAATGCTGACACGTCCCCTTTTGACTCCCCATGGCATTTTACATGCCACTCCTCTAAACAATAAAGAATTTTCATAGTTTACTGATGTGTTTTTTTTTAAAGGAGGAAAACAGTAAATATTAGGTTGGGTATGCTTTTGCAAATCCTTTTTTTTTTTTTTTAATTCCATTTTATTATTTTTTTACATTACCTCTACACCCAGTGTGGGGCAAAAACCCACAAGTCCAAGACTAAGAATTACATGCTCTACTGACCGAGTCAGCCAAGTGCCCTGCAAATCCTTTTAAAGGTACCAAGGTGGCAATACTTTTCCCTTTGAATGTCCAGCCCCATAGGATGTTACATACCGTTACATGACCAAATATCGTAGTCAAGGGTAAAACCACAAGCATCTCGTCCCATAGTTGGAATGACTTTGGGGTACCTCAGAACTGTGGAACATTATGGAAACAGCAAGGGTTTTTTTGTTTTTATTTTTGGTTTTTTGGTTTTTTTTCTTACCTCTATTAAGGATAAAACCGAAGGGGCTCCTATGTCCAGAATTTACCAAATACCATATTTTGGTCGACTGATCTGGCTGATATCAAGGGTACTGGTCTTTCCAGACACCCCCTGGGGGCCAGAGGAAAGCACCCCACTGGTATTTCCACCATAATCACTGCTTTCGGAAATAAGCAGGCAAACCTGAGTCATGGTCCAAAGGGATGTCCCCGCGCACTGAAGAAAAAGTTCTCACTTAGTCAGAGTGGACATGCAGGGCTCTCTCTGCCAGCAAAACAGCACCAGGAGCAAACTGCATAGTCTTTATTTCCTGTTCGCCAGGAATAAACATCAAAGAATGTCAAAGCATGGGAGGAAAACACAAAGAGCCTCCGGACATAGACCACACACACATCCGGTGTTCACATGAAAGCACGTAGGGAAGATGTGCGGTTTTGAAGACTGCCAGACGACTACAGTGGGTCTGTTCCCGAACTGGCTCCTGGGAGATCATGGGACTCTGGATCTCACAGGGCTATTGGTGGACAGCCTTGAGCCCAGAACATCGCTGATGTTTCAGCATTTACCCCATTCACTTTCCCAGGCCTTGCAATCCACTCTCAAGAAATAACTGCACAAGGGATGTTCTTCTAGGTCATAATTTGGAACGAAATCAATCTAAGACAAGAACTAGTGCCAGAAAGATAAACCAATATCAGAACTTTAAAAATTGAAGAAAAAGGGGTGCCCAGGTGACTCAGTGGGTTAAGTGTCCAAGTCATGATCTTGAGGTTTGTAAGTTCAAGCCCCGCGTTGGACTCTGTGCTGACAGCTCGGAGGCTGAAGCCTACTTCAGGTTCCGTGTATCCCTCTCTCTCTCTCTGCCTCTCCCCCGCTTGTGCACGCTCTCTCTCTCTCTCTCACCCTACCTCAAAAATAAACATTTTTGAATTTTTTAAAAATTGAAGAAAATGAGAAAATTGATGTGAAAATATAACTTTTAATAATAAAGACTGAAAAGACGAGTAGACAGAATCAGGAAATTCCAGTATCCATAACAGAGGACAGAAAAGAACTTTCAACAATGAGGGGTCTAACATCATGAAAATTTATCAAGGACATTTTGGAATGTATAATTCAAGACATTCTTTTGTAAAAGTATATAAAGATGTTAAGTACACACCAACAATAGACACATTTTTATCACCTCTAGGTCCAAAAGACATTATAATGGGAAAGAGACATGTTGTACAAAACCATGTGATTACTTCAAGTCTGAGGTAACATCTAGGTTGTACAGATAGAGAGGACAAAGAAGGCCACTTAAAACCATCAGTGTTCGTATCAGTGAGATGAACTAGGAATTCATACACTTGGGATCCCAGTCAAGGAAGAGGCACCTGGAAAGTCAAAGCCATATTCACAACAATGAAAAGATTTCTCTCCTGCCTGAATTTTCATGAACAAAATACATGAAGTTCTATACCTGAAGTTTTCCCAAAATTGTGTGCATTCAGGATCATCTCCGTTGTACTGACTTGCATTTTCAATAAGATTTGAAAGGAGGGATGCCTGGGTGGCTCAGTCATTTGAGCATCTGACTTTGGCTCAATCATGATCTCATGGTTCATGAGTTCAAGCCCCACATCTGGCTCTATGCTGACAGCTCAGAGCCTGGAGCCTACCTCAGATTGTTTCCCTCTCTCTCAGCCCCTCCCCTGCTCATGCTCTGTCTCTGTCTCAAAAATAAACATAAAAAAATATTTGAAGGAAAAATAAATGCTTTCCTACAGTGTGGCTTTGCTCACAGATTCCCGGACAGGCTTTTCCATGGTGCTTAAGTGTGTAATGTTTCACATTACTGTGCTTGCACGTGTGTTCTCGAAGGGAAGAGGGACAACTGAAGGCTTTCCCACAGAGCGAAAATTCATAAGGTTCTTCTGCCCAGGTCTACGAGACACTGGAAGGTCTTACCAGAGTCCTTACATACAGAGGCCTACTGTCCACTGTGCAGCCTCACGTGTTCTTGAAGGGAGCAGTGATTTGTCAAGGTCTCTCCCCAGGGTGCTTCTTCATATGCGCTCGAAGAGAGGAGGAGAACTTGTACACCTTCCCACACTTCTTACATTCATAGGATTTAATGGTGCTGTGTGTTTTCAAATGACTTTGAAAATTTTGCAGCTGACGGAAAGCTTTCCCACACTCCATACACTCAAAAAGTCTCTCCTCAGCATGTGTCCTCATGTGTGCTCCCAGGTTGGAAGGAGATGTGAAGGCTTTCCCACAGTGCTGGCATTTACAGGGTTTTTCCCCAGTGTGTGTCCGTGCATGTATTCGTAGGTCTCTGTGATACCTGAAGGCTTTCCCACACTCCTGACATTCATAGGGTTTCACTACATTGTGTGTGGTCATGTGACGTTGAAAAGGTTGATGCTTCCGGAAGGTTTCCCCACACTCCTTACATTCCAAGTGTCCACCCACTGAGTGTCTTCTCGCAGTATGTAGTACGAGGGTGTGGTGTCGAATGAAGGCTTTTCCACAGTGCTGACATTTATAGGGCCTCTCCCCAGTGTGTTTCCTCACATGTTCTCGCAGGCATGAGTTATACCTGAAGGCTTTCCCACACTCCTGACATTCATAGGGTCTCTCCCCCGTGTGTATTGTCACATGCTCTCGCAGATTCCCAAGATATCTGAAGGCCTTCCCACATTGTTGACATTCATATGGTCTTTCCCCAGTGTGTGTCCTCATATGCACTCGCAGGTCTGTGTGATCCCGGAAGGCTCTGCCACATTGCTTACATTCATACGGTTTCACAGTACTGTGAGTGGTCATGTGACGTTTAAAATGTTCATACTTTCGGAAAGATTTCCCACATTCCTTACATTCATAGGGTCTTTCCCCAGTGTGTGTCCTCATATGTACTCGCAGGTCTGGGTGATGCTTGAAGGTTTTGCCACACTCCCGACATTCATAGGGTTTCACTACATTGTGTGTGGTCATGTGACGTTCAAACTGTAGATGCTTCTTGAAAGTTTTCCCACACTCCTTACATTCCAAGTGTCTGTCCCCTGTGTGTCTTCTCCTAGGTACTAGAAAGGACTGCTGGCCAGGGAAGGATTTCTTACAGGGCTGATATTTATAGAGTTTCTCTGGAGTGTGAGTCCTCACATGTTTCTGTAGGCCTGACTTACACTGGAAGGCTCTCCCACACTCCTGACATTGATAGGTTCTCTCCCCAGTATGAGTTCTCACGTGATGTGTAAGATCAGAGTGACACATAAAGGCTTTCCCACACACGTCACATGCATGGACCCTCTGTACACAGTCATTTTGCACATGACCCTGAAAAGAAGAAATGCAAGTGAAAGCTTTTCCACATTTTTTGCACTCTAGAGATTTTTTACTACTCAGACTCTTTGCGTATGTCTCTGATGCTCTCCCGGTGTCCTGACCTTCATAGGGTTTCTCTACAAGGTCTGCACCCACCTGAGTGCTGAGGCTTGAGACGGAGCTACAGGCCGGCCCACATTCCTCACAGGGACTAGATTTGAGTCCTGGGTGAGATCTTCCCAGATTCCCTAGAAAAAAACCATCTGTGAGGGCTTCCCTACACTTAGCACATTCACAGGATTTGCCTCCAGTGGGACAGCCCTCATGCACAGTAAGACTTGTAATCGGGTTCAGGGTTTCTCCACATGGATCTCCTTCAATACGTTCACAGACACTCTCCACCAAAGGACTTCTGTTCAAAATAGGAAGGTACATTGTTAGGGAATAATGATTATAAGTGATCTCTTTATTACCTAATGATCTATTGATGTTTGATAATCATTATTGGGTTACATGATGGATATTCTCAATGAATGAGTATGTTTTTAGCACTGTGTGCAAGGTTCCAAAGTGGAACAAGCTTCCTGTTCTCCCTGAGGACTCAAATAGAGTCAACATTCAGGGCTTCTTACATATGCTTTTCCCTGACCATTTTTTTCCAACTGAATTGTTTTTCAGATGATCAATAGGTAGAATGCATTTATAAAGGTTTGTCTTGCGAAAATTTCGACTACAGGATTGTTGCACTAGGTTTGCAACTGTTCTCTAATTTCAGGTCAGTCTCACAATCGCCAACATCCCCCCCTTCCTC
This sequence comes from Panthera uncia, assembly GCF_023721935.1. Classification (NCBI taxonomy): domain Eukaryota; kingdom Metazoa; phylum Chordata; class Mammalia; order Carnivora; family Felidae; genus Panthera; species Panthera uncia. The sequence goes on along the minus strand of NC_064816.1, from coordinate 1,787,782 downwards.
CCTTACAAGTGTCACTCACCTCAAAAGCCCTTCCTGCATTCGGGTCAAATCTCCACTGCTGTGAAATTTCTGCTTCTCTACAAACACAGAACAGGAATCATTTTTTGTATACATTAGTATTTTCACTCAGAGGCTCATTCTGCAAAGAATTCCACTGAGTCTTTGATCCACTCATTTTACCTTGACTGGGAGAAACTACAAGAATTGGGAGTCTAATTGAATTTCTCGGAAATGATCTGATATGTAAGGTAAGAAAACAGACCACGTATCTCTATTTATATACTGATCCCGAAATGTAAATGAACTTCATGAGGAAGAATGGTCATGTGACCAAAAAATTCCGAGGACCCTTGTGACTCGGGACTTTGGCAATAATAAAGTGTCTGAAATGGCAGCCCGTTCATTCAGAAATACTTCAAACTAGATGGACACTAATGTGGAGGTAAGAATTATCAGAAGAGCCAAGTAGGAAGGAACTGGGCAAGATACACACATCCACACCCTACCTCTACAGGAAGACAGAAAGACTGGCCACATGGGGTATGATGGATGAAAAGTCCAACAGGAAAGCCGGGTGAATGACAAATATCACCCTTCTCAAAAACAGAGCCATGTTTCTAGGGGATGTGTCCAAATGTCAATCCCTTGTCTGGAACCTGGTCCAACCAAGGGTTGATCAGTTCTGAAGGCACACAGGCCTTTGGTGAAGCCTTCCTACACTGCCCCAGCTGCCATTAGAGGTCAGGTGATGTGTGTGGCTGCTGGCCTGCCCCTGAGAAGAGCTCAGCGGGACGGAGGATTTGAAGGACAACAAGCAATCTGGAAGATGGGCACTAACTTTAGTCTTCAGGGTCACTGATGACCAATAATTGGGTGGCTTTTTATTATTTATTCATCTATTAATTCATTCATTTAATCATTCTTTTACTAGAAGCATACTGACCTATATATTAGTGTCAGGTGTACAATATGGTGATTTGACAATTACATACATTACAAAATGCTCACCATAAAAAGTGTAATTGCTGTCATTATACACAACTATACAATTATTGACCATATTCCCTGTGCTCTACTTTTCCTTCTGGTAACTTATTTATTCAACAAGTGCAAATCTGTTCTTCTCAATCCCCTCCATGATTTCACCTGTCTCTCAATCCCATTCCAATCTCACAAACACCAACTTGTTCCCTAGAATTTTAAGACTGTCCCTATTTTCTGTTGTTTGTTCATTTTGTCATTTAGATTCCACATATAAGTAACGTGTTTTGTTTGTCTCTCTATCGGACTTATTTACTTGGTATAATACTCTCTAGGTCCATCCACGTTGCCGCAAACATCACAAATTCGTCCCTTTTGTATTACTGAGGGATAGTCCCTTGTATGTAGATACCACATCTTCATTATCCATTCATCTGTTGAAGGACACCTGCATTGCTTCCCTGTGTTGAGTACAGCGAGTAACAGTCCAGTGAACCAGGGGGTGCACATGTCTTATTGTGCTGGCTTTTTTTTCTTTGGTGAACTACCCAGAAGTGGAATTATGGGCTATATGTTAGGTTTCATTTTATTGTGGAAATTCCAAACTGTTTGCCAAGCTGGTTGCACCCATTTAAATCCCACCGACGAGGAGTTTCCTTTTCTCCACATCCTCACCAACACTCGTATTTCCTGTCTTTTTGACACTAGCCGTTCCGGCTGCTGTGAGGGGACAGCTCATTGTGGTTTTGATGTGCATTTCCCTAAGGATTAGTGATATTGAGCAGCCTTTCATGTGTCAAGTGGCCACCTCTATTATTTTCTGTGGGAAAATGTCTGTTATGTTTGCTATGTTCCCCTTTCAATTTTTTTTTTATTTTTTTCAACGTTTTTTATTTATTTTGGGGACAGAGAGAGACAGAGCATGAACGGGGGAGGGGCAGAGAGAGAGGGAGACACAGATTCGGAAACAGGCTCCAGGCTCCGAGCCATCAGCCCAGAGCCTGACGCGGGGCTCGAACTCACGGACCGCGAGATCGTGACCTGGCTGAAGTCGGACGCTTAGCCGACTGCGCCACCCAGGCGCCCCCCCCCTTTCAATTTTTTATTTTTCCTTTTGTTTCCCTTACCTGAAGGGATGATTCCACAAAAATAATGCTAAGGCTGATGTCCATGAGTTCAGTGCCTCCGTTTAGTCTTAAGACGTGTATGGGTTCAAGTCCTACACCGAGGTGTTTAATCCATACTGAGTTTCCTTTCAGGTAAGGGGTACGAAGCTGGCCCAGTTTCACCTCCTTGCAGGTAGCTGTCTCATTTTCCCAACACCACTTATTGAAGAGACAGTCTTAACCCCATTGTATATTTTCAGCTCCTTCTTTGTACATAATCCGGCCATATAAGCATGGGTTTATTTCTGGACTATTTTGTTGCCTTGATCTATGTGTCTATTTTTGTCCCAGTACTACACTGTTTTGCTTAGTATAGTTTGAAATCTGAGACTGTTGTATCTTCAGCTTTGGTATGTTTTCTTAAAATTGCTTTATTTGGAATCTTTTCTGTTTTCATAAAAATTTTAAAATTTCTTGCTCTAGTTCTTTCAAAAATACTATCTGTATATTGATGGGGATTGCATTGAATATGTATAACACTTTTCATAGTATGGGCATTTTCAATAATATTAGTTCTTATAATCCAGGACAATGGTATACCTTTTTTTATTGTGTCGTCTTCAATTTCCTTTTTTTTAAGTATTTTTAAATGTTTATTTACTCTTTTTTGAGAGAGACAGAGACAGAGCATGAGTGGGGGAGGGGCAGAGAGAGGGAAACACAGAATCCGAAACAGGCTCCAGGCTCTGAGCTGTCAGCACAGAGCCCAACGCAGGGCTCAAACTCACAGACCACGAGATCATGGCCTGAGCCAAAGTCGGATGCCCAACCAACTGAGCCACTGAAGTGCCCCTTCAATTTATTTTTTTAAAAATTTCTTAATATTTATTTTTGAAAGAGAGAGAGAGAAAGAGAGAGAATGAGTGGGGGAGGGGCAGAGTGAGAAGAAGACATAGAATGTGAAGCAGGCTCCAGGCTGTGAGCTGTCAGCACAGAGCCCAACGCAGGGCTCAAACCCACAAACCGTGAGATCATGACCTGAGCCAAAGTTGACACTTAACCAACTGAGCCACCCAGACGCCCCTTCAATTTCTTTCACTAAATGTTTATACCTCCTAGAGTAAATATCTTTAAACTTCCTTAGTTACATTTAACATAGTATTTTATGGTTTTTGAGGTAATTTAACATGGGTTTGTTTTCTACATTTCTCTGCTATTTTGATAGTACATACGGAAGTGCAACAGATTTTGGAATATTAATTTTGTGTTCTGCAAGTCTTCTAAATTCATGTATTAGTTCTAATAGTATTTGGTGAAGTGTTAAGGACATTCTATGTATTGTTTCATATCATTTGCAAATTTGACTTATTCTTCTTCCTCCTGAAAAGACCAGTGAAGGTATGGAGCCATCCTTACCCACGGCAGACAGGTTTCTGCAGATCTCCAGCATCACATCTCTGTAGAGCTTCCTCTGACCACGATTCAGCAAAGCCCACTCTTCCGGGGTAAAGTTCACAGCCACATCCTCAAAGACCACAGAGGCCTGAAACATACCACACACTCTATTGCTGCAAAGCTCCATCATCACCCATGTGTGTGGAAGGATGAAGGGTGACAGGCGGGGAGCTGCACTCCATTCCTAGAACCCCTGAGTCACAACAGAGGGTGAGGACAACAGCTGACATGGACTTACACACAGCCTATTTAGTGGGATATTTACACTGAGACAGATCTGAGCAGACCAGTACTGTACAGACCGAAAACTGAAATATTCACTCGGACAACACACAGACCGGAGGACACACGCTTGGCTTGCTCTAAGACAATTGTGCCTCGTCAGCTCCGAGAACTGGAACCAGAATGTCAGGATGCTGTGGACACTCAGATTCAGCCTTTGGGCTGTATTTTTAAAAAGTGGATAAAACATGAACCCCAAGACCTGAGAAAAATCATCTCATCTTTCATGTCATGTGTCCTGGCCTCATACAAACTCCCAGATCAAGACATATGGCCCCACTACGCAACTTGAAGTCTTTTGCCAGAACTCCTCCAAATGCTCACAGGTCCCATACATGCAAGCCTTCATATTCATGGCACTGTCCCCAAATCCCAACCTCTACAAAAACTGCAGAATGTGTCTTCCTCAGACACATGGCCCATCTGACCCTTCAGACATTCTAGATGACCTCTCTTTTATTCCACCCATTGGCTTTCCCCTGCCTCTACAGGAACAGGGGCTCTACTGGACTTAAATGGCCAACTTTAGATTTTTCCCATAGGTATCCCAGGTTTAAAAAAAAAAAAAAACAGTGGGCAACAAATTGACTCCTAGTGGACGCAGATGCAACATATTTGATTTTTTTTTAATTTTTAATGTTTGTTTATTTTTGAGAGAGAGAGAGATACAGAGCATGAGCAGGAGAGGGGCAAAGAGAGAGGGAGACACAGAATCCAAAGCAGGCTCCAGGCTCTGAGCTGTCAGCACAGAGCCCGACGGCAGGGCCCGAAGTCATGAACGATAAGATCATGACCTGAGCCAAAGTCAGACACTTAACCTACTGAGCCACCCAGCTGCCCCAGAATATATTTGATATTAAAGCTAATTTAAGGTTGCTGATGTAACGAAAAGACATGATTTTAGAGTTATCCATACATATTTATTACATATAAAACTTTTATACTAAAGGTCAAATAAGCTCATGTTATCTCTGTTGCAGTTTGTAAATAAATGATGACTTAAAATCATGGTTAACTTTGTCTCAGAAAGTTCTCATGGGTAATTTTTAAGATAGTTTTCAAAATCTTTCATAACCTGAAACTTTGAAATTTTGCTAAGTTCAGTGATAAATTCGGTTTAATTCACTGGGCATCTAAGTCTTTTCTCAATAAGATGAAATACTAACATGTTAATTAGCAAAAATAAGTTTCATCTGCTTTTGAATTCTTATTGCAAAGAAACTAAAGATACCTGCACCTGTTGGAAAACATACATTGTGCCTCATATAAAGACTGTGCTATGAAAAAGGCATGTTCCTAAAAACTATGAAATGCGTCCATAAATTTGTCATCTAAAGAATCCTGGTGTATAGACAGTTCTCAATTGGTTTTCACTGGAGACTAAGGTTTCTAAGAGGTACAATTCTAAATGTAACTGAGACCGACCGGAATGGGGAAAGCAAGTCTGTATCTAAGAGAGTAGGAGATATGAGGGATGGGAATACATTTTGTTAAGGTGAAAGAAAGTAATTTTCTCCTAAAATGAGACTGGTTATTTAGAGAAAAAAATCTCAGGACAAACTCTGAGTGCAAAAGAATGTTGCAGACAAGTTTGTGAAGGGACAGCTTTAGAAAGTAATTTTATGTGTGTGTGCTTAGGATGGACTAATATTGAAATAAATTGATTTTAAAAGGATACTGCTTCAATAGTAAACATGCACTTTTCTCGCTGGGACAAAGCTTTCTTGGATTGTTGGTCTGGTCTTGATCAAGACGATGTAAACAAAAGTCTTCTTCCTTTCCTTATCTGCCCCCAAAACCAAAGTTTCTATGTTTTGCTTTCACCAGGTCTTTGACTACTTAAAGTTAAAACTTCTCAAAATGTGTAAGATCTGTAATTCTATTTAGACATGTGCTTTAAAAATTTCTGAGAGTTCAAGGGGTGCCTGAGTGGCTCAGTCAGTTAAGCATCCAACTTCGGCTCAGGTCATGATCTTACGATTTGTGAGTTCGAGCCCCACATCGGGCTCTGTGCTGATGGCTTGGAGCGTGGAGCCTGTTTCAGATTCTGTGTGTGTGTCTCTCTCTCTGCCCTTCCCCCAGTAATTATCTGTCTGTCTCTGTATCAAAAGTAAATAAACATTTAAAATAAATAAAAATAAAAATTTCTGAGGATTCCAACACACTTTCCCAAGTTTAGAAATTGTAAATGAAGTCTTTTTTGACTAATTAGGCTTGCATATTTGGTATGTTAAGTTACTTGGAAAGCAGGGTCAAACAAATAGTAATAAACCTTAGATTGTATCGTTTGAGTGTATACTACAGCTGTTTTGAAATTACATAAAATCCATAAAGTTTAAATATGTTCTCATATAACATCATCACTTGACATTCTAATTGTTAAAATACTAGTTGTCAAAGAAATGAGCAGATTTCCTTGTCAGCTATATTACACTGAAGTCACAGATCAGATCATGAGTCATGGCCATTTCTATGTTGTTTTGTTTTTTTGTCATTTATATTTATTGTTCTGATGCTCTTGCCAAATGAGTTTTGTCTTCAAGGAGATTCATGAAAAGGATTTTTTTTTGTAAATACAGGTATTTGATATCTTTAAATCATAAAACTGAACTGGGTAAGAATTTCCAGAACTAATGGGAAAGTTGCATTCAAACAAACAGGAATTAATTAACATAGGACTAAGTGAATTAAAGATGCTTATAGTTTTTGTAACTCTTATTTGAAATATTGCTGGTTCTATAGTGTTTGCTCTAACAAATTGAGGAAGTTTTCTCTTGAAATACCTAGGACTTACAGAAATGTGATGAAGTATTCCTTTGTGAACAAATGGAAACATTTCCCTTTTTTCCCTACCTCAATGCCACAGAAGTCCGAAACTTTCAGTGAGTATTCTTTCTTTTCCTGTCAAGGATAAGCATTTGTGTAAGTTCAATGAGCCTCTCTTCTTCTTGTAACAGGACACCATAGGAAATGTTGGTTATCCTACCGAGGCTTCGACTGAAATGTCATATTTCAGAGAGACATGGTAAGACAGCAGATACTACCGGGCAGCTTTAAAGAAATAAGGTTGACTTTATGCAGCCAATCAAGCCCCTTAGAAACGCTGGCCTGATCCCTTGCTGACAGAGTTCCCAGCAGCCTTACCAGGTGAGTAGACAAAGTCAATTCCTGGCAGGTGCAGGTAACCTCAGGATTTATTCAGGGCCTCAAGAAGAGGTATTCACCTGAATCTACAGGGATTGTAGACAAGTCTGACAGCAAGTATTTGACTTGGCTTCTGGCCTTGAGAGGTTATTAAAAATTCAATCTAGAGATTATTTATAAATATTTCAAGCAAAGAAAGTCATTAAAAAAAACTCCTATGACCAATCACTATTCTTTTTATCATTATTATTATTATTTTATATTTTATTTATTTTTGAGAGCAAGAGAAACAGAACACAAGCAGGGGAGAGGCAGAGAGAGAGGAAGACACAGAATCCGAAACAGGATCCAGGCTCTGAGGTGTCAGCACAGAGCCCAACGCAGGGTTCAAACCCACAAACTGTGAGATCATGACCTTAGCCAAAGTCGAATGCTTAACCGACTGAGCCACCCAGTCGCCCCACCAACACATTCTTCCTGAGCTTCTGTGAATGATTAGGTCATGTTTGTTAGTCTTGATTTGACTATCTCTGGAAATAAGGGTGATTTCAGAGAGAATAAAAAATAATGTTTCAATAACACATCTTTGTAGATATTAGATTGTAATACTATTTCTTATAAACCAGACTAGGTCCTGAATTCTTCTGGTTTCATCAAATATTTAGCTAGAGTTCTCCAAACTAAGGTTTCCAACCTTCCATCCTCTTGACTTAAGTCATTAAAAACCACAACCACCCTTTTTCCTAAAGTCTTGAAAACTGATGCTGGACAACTTGAGGTGAGGTTCAGAGAAACTGGCAAAAGCTCATGTATAAAGAATCATGATGCTTGTTACTGTGAGGATGATAACAAGACCTCATGGACATAGAATCATCTGAACAGCCAAAAAAATGGGAGGAACTCTCCAACATTTTCATAACTCAACTATCACCTTGACCAATTCTGTGTGGCTGGGAGGCCAAAAATCACTCCACAAAATCCCGAATTTCCCCTTCTCCATGGGATTGGCCGTAGACTTCTGGAAATAATGGGTAGCCATTCTTTCCTTATGATATGACTGCATGATGCACTTAGGGATGCCCTTATCTACCAGGACAAGTCACCTCTCACTTGCCAGCAATTCCTCATCATTAGAATATCATTAAGGCTAGTGGCACCTGGGTGGCTCAGTCGGTTAAGCATCTGACCTCGGCTCAGGTCCTGATCTCACGGTTCCTGTGTTCAAGCCCCACGTCAGGCTCTGAGCTGTCAGCACCCATGAACTGTGAGATCATGATCTGAGCCAAAGTCGGATGCTTAACAGACTGAGCCACCCAGGCAACCCAACCCTCCCCCCAAAAAATCGTTTTAAAAGAGTGTTAAATATATGCTTCAGATTACAATAATGCTAAAAGATATGGATACTCATGTTGGTGCTTGAAAGGATCCCTCCCTCTTCTTTAATAACTGGTTAAACTCCACTGTAGGAAGATTTTGGTCAACTATTAAAGGTCTTTTATTTCAGCTTCTCTTCCTGCTGAATGTTGACCCACCAGGGACATCTCTATGCCCTCATTCAGCAGGAAGAAGCTACTGAAGGTGACACCCCTGCCCTAATGCCAAAGAGTTGTATTGTCCACTTGTCAGGGGGATGTCAGGGCCACATTTAGATAACAGGCTTCACCAATGGAAAACGGAGTTAGGCAAAAGGGCCCACAGTGAACACACAGATGCATAAAAAGCAGGCTCATGAAGTGACCCACCTCGAAATGGCCACAGGCCCCAACTATCCAATGGCCTACTTATAACCAGGCACAGTTACCATAAAAAGGGGAATTTCCATATGTTCCCACACTCCCTCATTCTGCCCTATAAGTCTAGCCCCAAACCACTTCCTGGTGGCTCCCTCATGGTGCATTCAATAAACCTCTATCTCCTTTGTGCTGCATTGGGTGAATTCTTACACAACCCACACTGCTGGGTCCCCCAAACATCAGAACCCCCATACGTAATATCTTTGGAGCAATACAAGAAGCCACTATATCAGTGAAATAAAGAAAACAATTATCATAAAATTATCAAAAGTTGTTTAAACAAAAGACATGTTCCCAAAATCTAAGGACACAGAACCCCAGCTACATCAGCTACAACAAAGGCAACACCCCTTCGTCTGGGGCTGCAACATGGGTTTGCTAGTCACACAGCTGATACGAGGTTTGTGATCTAAACAAGTTTTTAAAAACTCATATAACAACAATTTAAAAAAAAGACATTATAAAGACAAATAATACAACCAAATAATGGACAAAGAACGCGAGTACACATTTCCCCAGGAAGATACACAATGGCCAAAAAGCATATGAAATGATGCTCGATGTCACCAATCATCTGGGATCCATCCACAAAATTTAATTGTGCACAGACACGTCTAACCTACTCTATGAGGCCAGTTTATGGTGATACCAAAACCAGTCATATATAAAATGGATTCTACAACGTGACCAAGCGGGATTTATCTGGGAATAAAATGGTTGGTTCAGCAAGCAAAATAGCAGTCATAAACTTCATGAACAGAAGAGAAACAAAAACCCCATGATCACTTACACACAGAAAAGGTATCTCCTTGAACCCACCACCCTCTCTTGACAAAAATACTCAGCCAACTAGGAACAGAAAGGAACTTCCTCATCCCGGAAAAGGGGCGGCGGGGAAAAGTCCACACCTAACATTTGCGCACCCAGACACTTCTCCAAAGAACATATGCAAATGGCCAGTGGGTCGATGAAAAGATGCTAGACATTCGTCACGCGGGACACGCACCTCGAACTACCAGCTGAGGCCCCTTCGCACCCACCACACTGGCTATAAAGACGCCCCGGGAAGCGCTGGCGAGGACGTGAGCAGGGCGCATTCTCCTTCATTCATCCTGCTGCGGATGTAAGAGGGGGCGGCCGCCTTGGAAGAGTCTGGTGGACCCCCAACACGAGCAACGTGGAGTTCCCACCCAACACGGCAGGTCCGCTCCTCGTATCCACCTGCCCCAGACCCGGGAGGACGAGCGCCATCACACACACGCGTGCGCACGCGCTCTGCTCGCCGCGGCACGACTCCCGATCGCCAGCGATGAAAACCACCCAGAAGCCGGGCGCCCCTTCCAGGCTGAGTAAAGGCGACACGACTGAAGTGGAGTCAGGAGTCCACAGGGGAAGCTCCCCAACCTGCCGCTCAGGGCCAAGGACAGACACAACACGGAGAGACGCACCCGCACACCCATAATGCATCACTGCTACTGCAGGAGGAAGGGAGATTATTTCCTGGGGTGGCAACAGCCCAGCCAATGAGAGACAATCATAGCCCAGCCAATGAGAGAGAGCCAGGGCTCAGCCAGTGAGAGCCACAACCCAGCCAATGAGAGACGGCCACAGCCCTGCCAATGCAGGATAGTAGCAGCCCAGCCAATGAGAGACAGTCATGGATCACCCAATGAGAGATGGTCATAGCCCAGCCAATGAGAAGCCCCTGAACGTAGAACCCCCCCCCCCCCAGTTTGCTCCAACGGACTTCTTGTTTGCACAGCCCCTCCCAATGCCCCCTCTCCTCTAGAAAACAGTAGCCCTCCCTATAGTCCTCCCCTTTTTTTCCTCCAGATTTGCCTGTGGTTTTGCTGTGGCATATGTGTCCCAAATTACAATTCTCTCCTAGTCCCAGATAAACCCATTTTTTCCTGGAAAAATAATCTGGTTTTAAGGTTAACAGTTACTTGATCACTGGTGGACCCACAAAAGACCCCAACCACTCCGGGCTGGCGAGCAAACAGGTGCAGGTCCCACAGAGCCCACTGCGCTGCTTTCTCGCGGACCCTGAAGTGGAGGGTAAGTTTTGTGCCAGGATCAGAGCCCCGCTCCCCGGGTCTGCGCTGTCCTGTGTCTGTGCTCTCCGGGGTTTACTGGGGACCTGTCTTAGGGGCTTGTCCTTTCTGAGAGAACTCATTTGGCTTTTGTTCCGACTACTTTTCAGAACTGGACTGTACCTCTTAGAACCGTACCTGTTGGAAATGTGCTAGCCCTTGGTCTGATTTCTTCTGTAAAGAGGCTACCCCTGTAGAGACCAGTGTTTATACACTGGTCTAGAGAAAACCACCATGAAATGGATTCCAGACATCAAAGCGCAGGGAGGGGGGGCTCCCACCTGGGACCCTGACCAGTCTTACGTTTAAAAAGCCATGGTGAGGGGCGCCTGGGTGGCGCAGTCGGTTAAGCGTCCGACTTCAGCCAGGTCACGATCTTGCGGTCCGTGAGTTCGAGCCCCGCGTCAGGCTCTGGGCTGATGGCTCAGAGCCTGGAGCCTGTTTCCGATTCTGTGTCTCCCTCTCTCTCTGCCCCTCCCCCGTTCATGCTCTGTCTCTCTCTGTCCCAAAAATAAATAAAAAACGTTGAAAAAAAAAATTTTAAAAAGCCATGGTGCGTCCTCATGTGCATTTCTAAAAAATGAACAACTGAACCAAATGTAATTTAAAATTACAATGGCCTTTATGGGGAACTTTCGATCTCCCCAAACTTGTTTTATTGAAAATTAAATTAGGAAGTCGTGACTTCAGAACATTGAGTTTGATACAGATTTTATTCGGTACCTCAAGACTTGCAAATATTTTCAGGATCTAAGTGTGCCTCTTTGCAAAAGACTATTTCAAATGAACGGAGGCAAACAACTGAAATACGACAAATGGCTTCCGAAGTGTCTTTTTCTCCCACCCCGACTTCACTGCTGCAGACACCCAGCGGCTACTCTACACCCAGGACCTGCCTCCAACCACTTTCCTCAACAAGCTCTGAACTTCCCTTTTCTTCTGAACCTGCCCTTGATCCCTCCTTACCTCAGCCTGTTAACCAGGCCTCTTTAAAGGGAAGGCTTCTCAAGATCTAAAACCCCACATTTCTCATGTTCCCTGGACTAAGGCAGAAGTTTCCAGAAATGCCTAGAACCCCCATAAGCTCGCTGAAGAACATAACACAGCTATTCAACTGGGACACACCAACAGGGTGTCCCAGATTGAGATCAATTAGTCCACATGCGTGTTGCTGAGGCCCAGGCCACACATGGGATGAAACTAACCCGCGAGACACAGATGCCCACTTCTGGAAAGATGCTTATGACACTCGCTGGAAATCCCCACCGAGCAATTACAGTAGCTTTTCCTAAGATTGTGAATTAAGACAAAATCTAGACTTCCACACAAAAGCCTGATGAACCTGTACGTGGCTGTTGTAACAGACTCCAGCTTGTCTTCAACATAACTTCAGGTCTTTCTTCACATGTGAAATCTACCCAGGCAGCATTTAATGGGCTGAACTGGGATCTTGCTTTTTACTTAAAAGGCCCAAGATGGAATGGGACTCCACGTCCACTGCATTTTCGTTATTTTGGCAAACAAGCGGACTCACACCCCACATGGAGGAAAGGCAGCCAAAATTCTTAATTCTCACCTACAGCATCTGAAGCCTCCTAAAAACCAAACACCTACAGTTCGCACTACGATTGCAAACAGGCGGGACATGTGAGAGAAGGTTATCAGCAGCCTGAATGCTCCAGATGCGGGAGCCCTCCTCCCAGCCCTTCCCAACCCCTCCTCATTGCCAACATCTGGGCCCTAAGGACCACCGGGGCTCTGCCCCAAGTTCCCTCTTGATCTCGGACATGTCTTCAACGCAAAAAATGGAAGCCAGCTCAAGGAAACCAACAGGCAAACTTCTGTTCTACTTCAAAGGGATGTTCTCCTAAATAATAATTTAGCAAAACTGACCAGAGGTGTCCCCAAAATGCGCCCCAGAAATGGAAACACTTTATTAGAAGTCTAACTGTTACTTCAAAAAAAGGGAGAACTCTGCTTTGGGCCAAAGAACAGTCTGGCCCTAGGAGCGATTCTACAATATTAACTGCTCACCACTGAACACACAGTAGAGCAGCAGCCTCCAACAACAGGAGAGTGTTCGAGAAGTACTCGTGGAGAAAGACTGAAGCCACAAAAAAACGTGACAACCTCGCTGGTCCCACCTGTCCAGTTACAACCCAGGGAAACCCGTTTGCATGAATGGATTTCAGGCAGCCCCCTCTCTATGAGTATGTGTTAGTCACGGTTCATAGGTTATCTCACTGGCAGAAGCCTTCTCTTGTCCTGTGGCTGCAGTGCTGTGAGAAAAGAGCGTCCCTACCTGGGGAACACCTCGCAAACTTCACAGGGATCCGGGAGCCCAGTTTACCGGCCAGGTGCCATTCCGTTCGGCCCGTTTTACACCTTCGCTCTGCGTAACACCTAGGATCCTCGGGCTCAGGTGGACTCACTGAAGGCATTGCTGCTACTCAACGGACACCCTGTGTGGAGACACCCCCGCCTCCCAAACACCGTGTCCAAAAGCACTGGGGTTGGTCCTTTTCCATCTCACACCCCCCCTCCAGAGCCCCCCCGACTCCCACCCTGAGAAATCACAGCACGTCATAGGCCCTGGCCCTCGCTCCTTTGACTCTCGGTGACAAAAAGGTGTATACGTTAGTATTGGAAAAAATTAATAGCTTCTTATCAAAATAACCATGCCGTAGGGGCGTCTGGGTGGCTCGGTCGGTTGAGTGTCCGACTTCGGCTCAGGTCACGATCTCACGGTCCGAGAGTTCGAGCCCCGCGTTGGGTTCTGGGCTGATGGCCCAGAGCCTGGAGCCTGCTTCTGATTCTGTGTCTCCCTCTCTCTCTGCCCCTCCCCCATTCATGCTCTCTCTCTGTCTCAAAAATAAATAAATGTAAAAAAAAAAATTAAAAACAAAACAAAACAAAATAACCATGCCGTGGGAGAGCAACGTTCACAGTGCCCTCCCGGGGGGAGGAAGACCCTGAGGCCTCCCACCTTCCAACTCCCGAGATTTCGTCTACTGACGCGACCCCTCCTGGTTCCCTCCGGCCTCCCCGGAAAGGCCCCCCGTCAGCATCTGCCCGCCAGCCCCTGTGTCACCGCACTCCAGGGCACAGACCCTGGAGGCACGTGGCACGTGTAGACACACAGCAAACCCTGACTGCCCTGCACACCACATGGTGACGCGACAGGAAAGGTTTCCCGAACGGCAGCAGACGACATCTGTGCCACAGCCTTCCCGAGACGTCCGGCCCTGGCTTGGGGCCCTTTTTCTCACTGTTGCTTCTTCTCTGCTTCATGGAACTCTCTTCGTGGGGTTCTGGCCTTTCAGGAAAGGCCTCATCAGGATCCCGAGACAAATGAACCGGTCACTTGCCTTTTCTCACGTGTTAGAAGGCTCTAAATTCACAAAAGTCTTTCCTCATCCGAACTATTAGCTGATGCCGTCCTATTACCCAAATTCATGGTCTCTCCATTCACAACCTTACAGGCTGCATTTCTGGGTAACATGTGGTTCCAAACTGCACTTTTGAGAACACTTGTTAAAACATCTTTCAAGTTTTGCTACTTTTTCAGAAACTTCACCACTAAGCTTTGTGTCCCCCCCCACCCCCCGGCACTGTCTCCTCCCAAATGCCCTGGGTTCGTTCTCTCCCTCTGGGTCCCTGGGATTCACCATCTGCCCTCACGGTGGCCCAGGCAGGGACTTCCAGGAGGCCAACAGGACTCCGGGTCTGCTCCACAGGGAGAACTTTCTCCCCGGGGTTGGAATAAGTGCCAATAAACATTTCAGTGGGCTGCCTTCAGACCCGGGGTCCCGGATTAGAACAAACCATAGAGTTATGCTACTTTTCTTCCATATTTTATTGCCAGTGACCCGTGTGATTCATACAAGTACACGCTCTGCAAGGCGGACACTGCTGATGAACACGGCCTAGACGACAAGTGTCTGACGGCATCTCCCTCCGAACCGTCCCTGTTACTCAGCTGTGGCCTCGACTGGTTTCCGCTGCTCTGCTCGTTCCCTCCAACACGAGCCACGCCAAGCGGGAGACGTCCTTCCTGGCGCTGAGGGACAAATCCACTAAATACAGCAAACCCGCCTCTCACTCCCAGATGCTTCTCAGGAAACACTGAGGTCACACAGAGGAAATGTAGAAATTCACACACGGAAAGCTCCTTAGGGACGGAGTGGGGGGCCGGCAGGGGGCGCCCTCGCGTCCTGCCCCGTCCTCACCGGGGGGGGCCCCAGCCGCGAGCCCAGCACCCTGCAAGCCCATCCTGCCTCAGCTGGGACGCCACCTCCCCACCCCCACCCTGCCAGGGAGGAGCAACTGTGCTTCCAGCCCTAGGTTCTTCCACATCCCGTGTTTCCATCCCGGCCCCTCCTGGCCTCTCTAGGAGAGCGTCCCTCTCCTCTGTTCTAGTAACTGCCTGTGGTCCTGTGGTATCTTACACGTCCAGAACTAATTCTCTGCTGTTCCGGAACAAACTCAGTTTTGGGGGTAAAGTAACTGACAGTTTCAATTTACAAGTTACCAGTAACCAGAACACGTGGCAGCAACAGACAGACGGATAAACACCCTGATCGACAAAGAAATGCACAGACAGGCGCCCCTGACTTTAGCAAGTGGCATCAGCAGAGATGGGGACACTTGGACACATGGGGCCAGGGAAGGCTGGTTATCTAAGGGGTAAAAGGAATCATCAGATTCACGGACAATAACCGAGTGTTGTGGATTTAACTGCCACGGAAACAAGAGGAACATACACGGACAGAAAAGTTCCAGCACGTGTGATTAGACCTGAGCGATGGAGGAGTTTTGTCACAGAACAAAAGAAGGTCGTCTGCACAGGAAGAGACGGGGAAGGACAAGTCTACTAACAACGTGAAGGGTGCATCCACGCAGACAACCCAGAGAAAGGACACACCCTGACGTGGAGAAAACACAACACGTAGAAATGAAACAGACAAACGTCCCCAGGAAGTGAAGGAAACAGATCATCAGGAAGAAGACATGTGAGTTACAGGTCACAACACGCTGGAAACGCTTCCACGGAAGAGGGAACCCACACGTGAGAAATGCTCAGCCCTGGAGGAATCAGAAAAACCAACGTGCGACGTCCAGGAGACCCCATGTCACACCCACGAACTAGAAAACAGGAAGCCAGAAGGGACAGGACCCAGCACTGACGTGTGGTTCACACTCTGCACCCGCGTTTCCTACTAACATATAAGTTACTCATGAGCTACAATATGCAATATGTGAGACAGATCAGGGTCACAGCTTTACAACCCTGGACCCTGCATGGAACCGTCACTAGCATTTGGATGAATACTTTTTTTTTTTTTAATATTTATTTTTAGGACAGCACAAGCAGGGAAGGGGCAGAGAGAGGGGGAGAGAAAAGGGATTCTCCACTGACAGTCTGACAGAATTGAGCTGGATGTGAGGCCTGGCCTTGACCTCACAAACCCGGAGATCACAACCTGAGGGGAAGTCAGCTGCTCAACCAACTGAGCAACCCAGGTGCCTGGGATGAATCCTCTGATCCATGACCCCATCCACCTGGCATGAAGGTGTGGAGCCCCCTGCAGATCCCCCCCAACCCTCATGGAGAAGGACAGTTCTGTCCTGAGATACTTTTCCCCAGGGGATGCTCTCTGGATAAAGCCCCCCAGTAACCCGAGGAAGAAAGGAGGCAGAAAGAACTCGGGCACTTTACACCTGCTCAACGCGAGGCTGGCGGAGGACAGAGCCATCAGTGCTGAGCTGGACAGGGACAGCACTGCTCACAGGTGACAGGTGACCTGCAGACGCCTACCTGAGCCCTGTGCTCCTGGGTGGTTCAGTTGGTTAAGTGTTAAATCATGTGAGTCTTGATTTTGGTTAAGGTGGTGATGTCATGGTTCATGGGTTCGAGCCCCACATCGAGCTCTGAGCTGAGGCTTCAGAGCCTGCTTGGGATTCTCTGTCCCTGTCTCTCTGCCCCTCACCCTGCTCACACTCTCTGCCTGAAAATAAATAAAATAAATATAAAAAGAGAGAGAAGACTCACAGGAAGTCCCCCTGGCTCACCCACGACAGGGCCATGCACAAAGCCCCCAAATCCACACTTTGTGCCTCATCCACGATCAGCTCAGCTGCTTGTCCCCGTGACCAAGGGGCACAAAATGCTGGCTAGTCCCACTTTGCTTTGGCTTCTCTCCTTCCTCCAGACCCCTGAATGTGGACTTGCTCTCAGGCTGAGCCACACACAGACCCTCCTGGGGGACAGGGGGGACAGGCTGGCCTCAGGGAACCCCAACGTCAGCACCATACCTGTTCATGCCTGGTTTCTTTCCTCCTCTCCTCCCTTCTACACAACTCTTGAGACACTCGCAGGTCTTAGGCTCACAGTGTCGATGTAGCCCCTGCCCCAAATGCAACTACCCCCCGATCCCCTGCATGGCCCCTGCCCCTGATACTACAGTCCTCCTCCCCCCTGCACAGCCCCTGCCCCTAATGTAACTGCCCCCCCCACTCCCCTTCATGGCCTCTGCACCCAATGTAATAGCCTCCCCTGCCCCCTGCACAGCCCCTGCCCCTAATGCAACTGCCCCCCCCCGCTCCCCTGCACATCCCCTGCCCCTAGTGCAACAGCCTCCCCTGCCCCTCTGCCCCTAATGCAACTGCTCCCCCTTTCCCCTGCACAGCCCCTGCCCCTAATGCAACAGCCCTCCTACCCCCCT